>NW_016852613.1:0-953 GCF_001698545.2 Rhinopithecus bieti | reverse complement strand
AGTCTCGAAAAATATTTTTTCCCTGTTGTAAATATCCACTCATCTTTAGTTCAATAACCAGAAGCATTACTTCTTATAATTCCACTGGGATATTTTACTTTCTTTTTTTTTTTTTTTTTTTTTTTTGAGACAAAGTCCTGCTCTGTTGGCCAGGCTGGAGTGCAGTGTCATGATCTCAGCTCACTGCAACCTCTGCCTCCTGAGTTCAAGCAATTCTCTTGCCTCAGCCTCCCGAGTTGCTGGGATTACAGGTGTGCACCACCATGCCCAGCTAATTTTTGTATTTTTAGTAGAGACAGGGTTTCACCATGTTGGCTAGGCTCGTCTCAAACTTCTGACCTCAGGTGATCCACCCACCTTGGCCTCCCAAAGTGCTGGGACTACAAGCATGAGCCACTGCACCCGGCCCCACTGGATATTTTCAATGAAGTGAAAGAAAAAAGGATTTTACTTAAATTACTTTTCATGCTTATATACTTGTTGAAAATAACTGGGTAGAAAACATACAGAAAGGCCAATGGGTTTTATACTTTTAAATAAAAAATAAGTATTATATATATACTTCTGTGATTTATAAAAATGTAGGGCAATTCTACATTTATAAGGTTTATACAAAACTTACCACAGGATACTGTGCAAGGTCATTATAGGTTCGTCCTGCCATTGTATTTATTTGAATGAGGTAGTCAAAATTTGATATCTCTCTGTTTACCCATTTCTAGACAGCACAAAAAAGAGCAATATCAAAATTTAAAAATCTACATCTCTTAGACATTGGTAAGTATTATTGACAATACCAAGAATGGGCTAAAAAAAAAGGTACAACAGGGAGATACATCAATATATGTTTCCTAAATTTACTTCTTTTAAAATATTCATCTCTAAAAAAGGAACAGAAAATTCAACATAAATCTTATACCACGGTCTAGAATGTCTTGATAAAAATTCTTTCC
>NW_016852612.1:0-218 GCF_001698545.2 Rhinopithecus bieti | reverse complement strand
CCAAAACACGCTCTCTAACTTCCATATCCCCCTGGGCATCCTTTCGGAAGCCCACCGCGCCCGCTGTCTCCCTGCCCTCCCCGCCGCCTCCTGCCTCTTGTCTCTCTCTGTCTCTGCCTCCCCCACGCGCCCACCCCGACTCCGCCGCGACGCGGCCAGCGTCCTGCGCCGCGGGCCCGAGTCTGCGGAGCCGGGGCTGTCAAGTCAGCCGCGAGACG
>NW_016852611.1:0-470 GCF_001698545.2 Rhinopithecus bieti | reverse complement strand
ATATTTAAAAAAATCTTGTATAACAAATTCTTTTCCTAAAATAAAATGACTGGTTATTTAAAAAGAGGGATGTTGAGGACAAATCAGAAAGTCCAAACATATTGTCGATAGTCTGTATAAGAAACGAAAGCATTCATGAAAGGGATTTTATACAAGAAATGTTATACAATTAAAGGTGATTAGATCTTCTGAATACTTCATAAAATGCCACGAAGACTCTTACTGTACAACTTGCCAGCTTTACAGCTAGGTAAGGCCTGAGGCACAAGGAATTAGTTACACCCTCTAACTATTAATACACTGGAAAGAGTCAGACCTTATCTACAGTTGTGCCTGGGTCCTAGACTCCACACCTAGTACACAACTAAAATCCCACTTACCACGGTTTTCACGATAGGTAAAAGTTACTAAGAATTAACATTGTAACATGGAATTTTGACTACTATAAAACAGTTTTACATGCAAGGTAT
>NW_016852610.1:0-955 GCF_001698545.2 Rhinopithecus bieti | reverse complement strand
TTGGCTTCCTTCTGTATTCAGTGAATTCTCTTTTCTTTAAAATATCTTTAAAAAATAGTTTGGTACCTGCAAAACTTTGATCACTTTTTTCTTTTTTAACAGGTGGTGCTTTGCATATCGGTTGATGTATCTCAAGACTATAACCAAGTAGAGAATGTCATAAAACAAGTAAGAGGTTGGGCTAATTGGAATTCGCCAATGTGCTTAACTTTTGATTTGTCCTTGCCATTTTGCTATGTGGCTTGGAATGGGCACAACTTCTCTATAGGTTTAATAGTTTTGGTTTTGTTTTTTTTTTTTTTTTTTTTTTTGGTTTAAGAGTTTTGTAAATTTTATTTATCATCATGGATTTGCTGCTGAGTGGTTTTTCTTCTCTGTTTCTTAATGCCTGCTCTGCTACATTTTTCTAGGCACAGGAGAAACTGGGTCCAGTGGACATGCTTGTAAATTGTGCAGGAATGGCAATGTCAGGAAAATTTGAAGATCTTGAAGTTAGTACCTTTGAAGTAAGTAAAAATGTTTACTCACTGGAGTAGCACATACGCTAAAAGCAGAGCAAGCCACGGGTAAAAGCTTTAAGAATCAATTAGGTGAATGCATTCAGATGTCCATGGAAGCTTTAGAAGACTCTGGAGGAAGGCTGAATAAGGTGAAGCTGAACAAGGTTTTCGTTCCAGTGTCATGACCATTGAACCTTAAGAGTTTAGACATTTTATAGCTGAGAAAACCAGCGAAAATGGGAATGGAACTTCTAATCTGACACAGATTACGGTAGCAATTCACTGAGGTCATATTTTCAAGAGAGTACTTTGTAACCTAAGAGATGCTGGATCATGTCAGACATTAGTATTATTAACAAGGAGAAACCAAAAAAGTTGAAGAACAGACTCACTAGAGTTCTCAAATCAATATAAAAAGATACTGCATCTTATTGATGTTTATATATATATATATA
>NW_016852609.1:0-411 GCF_001698545.2 Rhinopithecus bieti | reverse complement strand
GTGGCTCAAGCCTGTAATCCCAGCACTTTGGGAGGCCGAGACGGGCGGATCATGAGGTCAGGAGATCGAGACCATCCTGGCTAACACGGTGAAACCCCGTCTCTACTAAAAAATACAAAAAAACTAGCCAGGCGAGGTGGCAGGTGCCTGTAGTCTCAGCTACTCGGGAGGCTGAGGCACAAGAATGGCGTACACCCGGGAGGCAGAGCTTGCAGTGAGCTGAGACTCAAGCCACTGCACTCCAGCCTGGGTGACAGAGTGAGACTCCGTCTCAAAAAAAAAAAAAAAAAAAATGAAATATTGTGACTGAACTCTCTGACAGAAGTCCACACTCCTCCACACTGAGGGCTATTCAGTCATTTAATTGTGACAACCACCTGTTGCGCTGCTGCCCTAGCATGTTTTGTGCTA
>NW_016852608.1:0-955 GCF_001698545.2 Rhinopithecus bieti | reverse complement strand
TCAATTCCCACTTATGAGTGAGAACATACTATGTTTCGTTTTCTGTCCTTGTGATAGTTTGCTGAGAATGATGGTTTCCAGCTCCATCCCTATCCCTGCAAAGGACATGAACTCATTCTTTTTTATGACTGCATAGTATTCCATAGTGTATATATGCCACATTTTCTTTATCCAGTCTCTTATTGATGGACATTTGAGTTGGTTCCAAGTCTTTGCTATTGTGAATAGTGCCACAATAAACATACATGTGCATGTGTCTTTACAGTAGCATGATTTATAATCCTTTGGTTATATATCCAGTAAAGGGATTGTTGGGTCAAATGGTATTTCTAGTTCTAGATCCTTGAGGAATTGCCACATTGTCTTCCACAATGGTTGAACTAATTTACACTCCCACCAACAGCATACAAGCATTGCTATTTCTCCACATCCTCTCCAGCATCTGTTGTTTCCTGACTTTTTAATGATTGCCATTCTAACTGGTTTGAGATGGTATCTCATTGTGGTTTTGATTTGCATTTATCTGGTGACCAGTGATGATGAGCATTTTTTCATACATCTGTTGGCTGCATAAATGTCTTCTTTTGAGAAGTGTCTGTTCATATACTTTGCCCACAAATGTCTTCTTTTGAGAAGTTTCTGTTCATATCCTTTGTCCACTTTTTAATGGGATTGTTTGCTTTTTTCTTGTAAATATTTGTAAGTTCTCATGATATTAGCGTGTTGTCAGATGGATAGATTGAAAAATTTTTCTCTCATTCTGTAGGTGGCCTGTTCACTCTGATGATACTTTCCTTTGCTGTGCAGAAGCTCTTTAGTTTAATTAGATCCCATTTGTGTACTTCGGCTTTTGTTGCCATGGGTTTTAGTGTTTTAGTCAGGAAGTGGTTGCCCATGCCTATGTCCTGAATGGTATTGCCTAGGTTTTCTTCTAGGGTTTTTAGTTTTAAGTCTT
>NW_016852607.1:0-406 GCF_001698545.2 Rhinopithecus bieti | reverse complement strand
TTCAATGTGGGGAAATAAATTTGGAGTATTGCTTTTCTGTATTCTGTATTACTGACAAAGGTGTGTTCAAGAAAATGCTTTTCTGCCTTTGATTAATGTTATTTAGTGCTGTTTTCCTGCCGTGATGAGTAATTTTATTCCTGATGCTGTTTTAAATTCTTAGAATAAAATCTTTTACGCTGAAAATTAGTTAATTTCTGTTTCCTCAGCACTCACTCGTTACCTAAGCAGTTTCATGCTTACTTTCACCTCTGCTCTTTTGGACCACAGAGATTATCAATAATGTTCTAATTGTGAAATGCTGTCAGTTCTTCCAAATTGTGTTTCCTTTGATCTTTCCGTGTAGCACTTGACCCCTTAACCCCTTCTGGAAGCTGTTTTTGACCTTCATTCCCTTTCTTGATTT
>NW_016852606.1:0-519 GCF_001698545.2 Rhinopithecus bieti | reverse complement strand
AACATGAAAGACAAGAGGAAGAAGAAGGACCGCACCTGGGCCGAGGCTGCCCGCCTGGTACGTACCGCCCCCCCACCCGCCGCCTGCGCCTCCCGCCGGCCCCGCAGTTCGCCCCGCGCCGGTCCGCGGCGGTGGAGACGGCCACTTCCAGCCCGAGCCGCCGCCCGCTCGCCGGGCTCCTGCTCTTTGTTATTCTGCGGGAGTGGGCTCGCCTGGGGGCCCCTGTGTATGTGCGTGCGCGCGCGGAGGGGCGCAGCGATTATCTACGGGAGCCCCGCGTCCGGGACCGCCCGGGACACTTCTCCCCGTACTTCGCTCTCGGGGCTGGGCTGTGCCTTCTCCACGGGTGAATTTCCGAGCGCTCAGCGCCGCTAGACTTCCCTCTCTGCCGCTCCGGAGACCTTTGTGTGGCAATTACCACTCCCTCCCGGCCCCTCCACCCCCCGGAATTTCATCAATAACTCTGTGCACAGTCTGTGTGTATGTTCGGCGTTTGTGAGTTCAAACATTTTACACGTG
>NW_016852605.1:0-739 GCF_001698545.2 Rhinopithecus bieti | reverse complement strand
AACTGGTTACTATCAAAGGAACTTTCTCTAAATAATCTATTCATTTCCAAAGTAAATTCCATGAAGTTTTTATTTAAAAATTCTTATTTTAAAAATTAAACCAGATCAAATAAAACAAAAAAGACTTGGAGGCACAATCTTTGTGTTATCAGAAAACTCTAAAGACTTTTAAAAAGGCAAAGACTCATAACGAAGAGACCAAGAGAACATATGAGCTATTACAGAATATTGGATTAAAATGTACTTACCCAGGACTCTCAAATATCATACATCTCCATTATGTAGGCTTTAGGCACCAAGCCAATGGCTCCCTTCATTTCTCCTACCCACCAGCCGTATCTATTGTATTCCTAATTGAAAACAATATGCAATATTAACCTTTAGACTGGTGTAAGTACAATGTCGTTTGTATGCAACTTCTTAGAAATGTTACTTCTATTTATAAAGTTAAAAGAACTTGAGCTGCAAATGTAAACATTTTCATCTTTTTGTTTCTGGACACTTTAAAATGCTGTTAGGCAACGATTTAAATTAAGGTATAACACAAAGCCTGTTTATTACTGGGCACAGAAACAATCACTCATGATGAAAACCTAGAAAATGAAACTACCTCAGGAAGCCTTCTCTCGGGGACACCCTCTCTCCACAAAGCCTGGGGACACCTTTAGAGGCTATAGAAGGTTAAAGCCAGGATCCTTAAGCTATTGTATTTGCCTTCAAGAAGCTTATCATCTAGCAA
>NW_016852604.1:0-518 GCF_001698545.2 Rhinopithecus bieti | reverse complement strand
ATTTTCTTTCTGAAATTTTCTCTAGGACTAACACTTGAACTTACATCACTGGACTACAAATGTTTAGGAATACCTATCTATGTATTCTATATCTATATATCTAATATTCTTTTTATTTTATTTTATTTTATTTTATTTTGAGACAGAGTCTCACTCTGTTGCCCAGGCTGGAGTGCAGTGGCCAGATCTCAGCTCACTGCAAGCTCTGCCTTGCAGGTTCACGCCATTCTTCTGCCTTGGCCTCCCGAGTAGCTGGGACTACAGGCGCCCGCCACCATGCCCAGCTAATTTTTTGCATTTTTAGTAGAGACGGAGTTTCACCGTGGTCTTGATCGCCTGACCTCGTGATCTGCCCGCCTCGCCCCCCCAAAGTGCTGGGATTACAGGCGTGAGCCACAGCGCCCGGCCATCTAATATTCTATATATAGATATACATATTCTCTATATATCTATATCTATTCTGTATCTATATATCTATGTATTTTATATAGCTAATTATATATACATATATATGTATA
>NW_016852603.1:0-367 GCF_001698545.2 Rhinopithecus bieti | reverse complement strand
CTGTCATCCAGGCTGAAGTGCAGTGGCATGAGCTTGGCTCACTGCAACCTCCGTCTCCTGGGTTCAAGTAATTCTCCTGCCTCAGCCTCCCAAATAGCTGGGATTACAGGCACCCACCACCACACCTGGCTAGTTTTTGTATTTTTAGTACAGACAGGGTTTCATCATGTTGGTCAGGTTGGTCTTGAACTCCTGACCTCAGACGATCCACCCACCTCGGCCTCCCAAAGTGATGGCATTACAGGCGTGAGCCACCACACCTGGCCCAAAAGCTTTGTGTTTTTAAAGATATTAGACAGGTTTCACATTTAAAAAACAAAAAATCTTCGTAATGTAGGAGAATAAGAGAAATGTTCTTCCAAAAAAG
>NW_016852602.1:0-263 GCF_001698545.2 Rhinopithecus bieti | reverse complement strand
GATACCATGAAAACAGTGTTAGCAAACTGCTCAATGAAAAGAACAGTGTAATGCTGTGACACGAATTGACATATCACAAAGCAGTTTCTCAGGAAGTGACTTTCTAGTTTTTATCTGAGAATATTTCCTATTTCACCATAGGCCTCAAGGTGCTCCCAAATATCGCTTTGCAGATTCCACATAAACAGTGTTAGTAAACTGCTCCATGGAAAGAAAGGTGTAACTCCATGAGATGAATTCACAAATTACAAAATAGTTTCTCA
>NW_016852601.1:0-263 GCF_001698545.2 Rhinopithecus bieti | reverse complement strand
CCTCCCCTGTGTCTTCTAATTCTCCTGAGGGAGCCTCCCCCGTGTCCTCCTCATTCTCCTGAGGGAGTCTCCCCTGTGTCCTCCTTATTCTCCGAGGGAGCCTCCCCGTGTCCTCTCCTTGTTCTCCTGAGGGAGCCTCCCCCATGTCCTCCTTATTCTCCTGAGGGAGCCTCCCCTGTGTCCTCCTTATTCCCGTGAGGGAGCCTCCTCTCTATCCCCTCCTTATTCTCCCAAGAAACGACTGCCCCGTGTCCTCTCATTCT
>NW_016852600.1:0-1001 GCF_001698545.2 Rhinopithecus bieti | reverse complement strand
CAAGGACCTGGCCGACATCGCGGCCTTCTTCCGATCCGGTGAGTGCAACAGCGGCGGGCCAGCCAAGCGGCTCTGCCCCAAGCGTTCGGCCGACCCGCCGCGGAGCTGCAGAGCTCCGGCCACCACGCGCCGGTGCCCACCCGTCCGTCGGGGCCCGCACGCTCTCGCCTGGGGCCACTGCTTCCACGCGCCGGGACTGTCCGCCGCACATCCGCGTGTCCCGCTGCCCGCGCAGCCCGGCGCGCGACAGCTTGGCCCGAACGCCACCACTTCGCCTTCCCTGCACCCGCCCCTCGTTCTAGGGCAGAATCCCCCGGTCTCCCGCTCCCGGCAGCCGCGGCTTCGCGGGCTGGGGCGCCGGCTCTTTGTCTCTTTCGCTGGAGGACCGAGGAGGCGGCGGCGGAGATGGCGTGGGCGGAGGCTCTTACCCCGGAGACCGAGCGGACTGAGCCGGGGCCAGTCCAGGACGGGAAATTGGTCTCTGATCTGTGCCTGTTTGTGCCTGATTTGTACCTGGACCCTCCTCGATCCCTTTAGCAGCCGGGTTTCTTTGCTTGGCCCGCTAGCCTGTCATCTCCCCAGCCTCGGTCTACACTTCTGTGAAACGGGGCAGTCACGGCATTCACTGCCCAGGGAATGGGGACGGTGGCCGAGCTGAAGCCGGGAGGCGCGGTGAGCCATTGTCTCCGGGGACGACCCGGGAGGGTCAGCTGGGAACGTGGCCCCGGGGGGGGCGGTGCGGGACTGGGGCTCGCGGGGCACTGCGTGGGTGGCGTGGAGGTGGAGGCGTGCCAGGTGGCCCCGAGTCCACCCCGGCGTGGAGGAGGTGGCCTCGGGAGAGGCGCGGTGGCGACCGGTCCGTGGGAGGGGCGCCGGGTTTGCTGCGCAGGGGGCGTGACAGGGCGTCCCCGGTACCCCAGCGGCGGCGCCTCCTCCCGCCCCGGCCCAGATCCCGCGCGAGCCGGGCCCGCGTCCCCGTGTCCCGCGTCCCCGCGCCCAGT
>NW_016852599.1:0-518 GCF_001698545.2 Rhinopithecus bieti | reverse complement strand
AGAAAAATTAGGAAATTTGAGAGGAAAAATAATTGGGATGGGGGGAAGGTGATGAATTTGAGTGTGATTTTATTGATTTTGTAATGATAGTGGGATTTACTATCATATACATAATCCCTGATAGACAGTTGGAAATACCAAATTCAAAGTTAAGGCCTGGCACGGTGGCTCACACCTGTAATCCCAGCACTTTGAGAGGCTGAGGCAGGTGGATTACTTGAGCCCAGGAGTTTGATACTAGCCTGAGCAACATAGTGAGACTATGTCTCTATTAAAAAAAAAAAAAAGAGAGAGAGAGAGAGAGAGATTAAAATTGGAAGTTAAGGTTGAAATGTAGATTTGGGGGTCTTCACCAATAGTAATAGTGCCTCCCAGAGACACTCAGGAGTGTTCTTGTCTCTTTACCCAACAATGGACATCAGAGGTAAGGAGAGATGTTTAAGCTATACAGTAATATCTTTGTGTTAAATCTTATTAAATCCTTGCAACAACTTTATGAGAGTGAGATAGATTATTTT
>NW_016852598.1:0-1000 GCF_001698545.2 Rhinopithecus bieti | reverse complement strand
AAAGGACCAAAAAAAAAAAAAAATAATAATAATAAAAAAAAGAATACCTCCCCAAAAATGATACAAGAAAACATTCACCTAAATCTGTTCACAGCTGTCTGCAGAGCTCCTACTGTGTGCTGAACCTGAGGGTACACAGGGCACGGACACGTTTGGCAGGCCAGGTTTCCACACTTTTTGATCCAGGCAAACCCAGACGAGCCAGCTGGCTCAAGGACTTGGCAGCTGCGCGATGACTGAACAGAGTCTACGTTCGAACCCACGGCTGCAAGACTTAGGAGCCCACGATGGGATCTGCCGTGGTTCACTGCCCCAGGGAGTACTGAATGAACGACAGAGGGGTGGTCCCCGAGCATCCGCCGCTCAACTGCCCCGCCCTGGCCTGCGACATCTTCCCACCCGCATGGACTGCGCGCAGCGCCGCCCAGCGGGGAGCCCAGCTGGGTGCCAGCGCCCGCGCCAGCGAAGCGGAGGAGGCCGGCGCCCGAGGCGGGGCAAAGTTCCTCCCAGCGCCGCGAGGACCGGAGGGCAAGGCCAGCGCGCGACGGCGGGCTTGCGTCCGGGGCACAGACGCGACGGGCCCGCACTGGGCGGGGACCGCGTGCGGCTGCTGGGCCTGCGGCTGTGGGACGCGCAGAGTCCACCTGGCGGCCAAGAGCGCTGGCGACCACTGAAGCTCCTGGGGGCCTTCGGGGTCCGGGCTGCGCCTGTGCCCGCGGGAAGGCTGGGCGCTGCCCACACGCAGCCCCTGCTCCAGGCCAGCCCCGCAGGGAGACTACCGGGGCGGTGGTAGGTGGGCGGGGCCGGGTCGGGGGCTGCTGTGGGCTGCCGACAGGCAGCGCGCGGGCAGCCCTCGGCAGACGGCCAATGGCGGCGGCGCTCGGGGCGCGGGGGGCGACGCGGCGCTTGTTGGCGGCGCTGCAAGGCCAGAGCCTACGGCTCGCGGCCGTGGTGAGTGTCTAGCGGTCGCGGGACCGGGATTCAGGGGTCCGGGGTCTGG
>NW_016852597.1:0-1734 GCF_001698545.2 Rhinopithecus bieti | reverse complement strand
AAAAAAAAAAAAAAAAAAAAAACTGAAAACAGATCAGTTAACTGGAAAAAAAAAAAGACTTGCTCAAAAAACGACAAGGTCTTAGGAGAGAAAACAAAACATGAAAGCCTTTTAAATAACAACATGTACACGTACACGCATATACAGACACATCTTGGATGCTGGCCTTTTAATGAAGCTGACTTAACCACTGAGCTCTTTAAAAGAAAATTTTTTAAATCTCATTACCATATTTCAGCTAGGACAAAATGCTGCTAAACTACTAAGAATCACACAAATTATACAATTTCTGAGTGCTCTAAGTGTAAGCAGAAATTAACACCAGCTGATTGCTAATGCTAACATTAGTCATTTAAAAAGAATATGAAAGACAGAGTTCCAAACCAGTTTCTTACCTGGTGATGGGTCTCAGGCTGTAGACTGGTCTCTACCATCCTAGAAGCAAGAAAAAAAAACCTCCTCCTCACCGTTGGAAGCAAGCTCAAACTCCATAAAGGAGTTAACTGCCTTCCATCATCACCAAAGCAGGAAAAAACTGGCCTTCCTTGTGCTGGAAGCAAGTAAAACTCCAAAATAAAAGAGGAGTTGTACAGCAAAATAAACTATAGGATCTCGACCAAATTTGGGGAGATCAGGGCTTCTAAGGAGGGGGTGCTCTCAGACCTCAGCAAATTGTCCTATTGGTTTGAGCCATAAAGTTACTTCATAGTACCAAGCACTGACAGGAGACCTGTAAAAGGTCAGGGTCATCTTCACTCCCATTCCCTCCTTGGTTACCAAAATGTGGATCCCGAAAATTTGAGACAGGTCTCAGTTAATTTACAAAGTTTATTCTGGTTGAGAACACATGCCTGTAACAGAGTCCCAGGATGTCCTAATGACATGTGCCCATGGTGGTCAAAGCACAGCTTCATTTTATACATTTTAGGAAGACAGGAGACATAAATCAACATACGTTAAGGTTTGGTCTGGAAAGGCAGGACCTGGAAAGGCTTCTTGAAGCAAAGGCAGGAAGACTTGAAGAAGGGAGGGGACTTCCAGGTCACAAATAGGTTGGAGATGAGACGGAGTCTTGCTCTGTCACCCAGGCTGGGGTGCAGTGGCCGGATCTCAGCGCACTGGAACTCCGCCTCCCGGGTTCACGCCATTCTCCTGCCTCAGCCTCCCGAGTAGCTGGGACGACAGGCGCCCGCCACCTCGCCGGGCTAGTTTTTTTGTATTTTTAGTAGAGACGGGGTTTCACTGTGTTAGCTAGGATGGTCTCGATTTCCTGACCTCGTGATGCGCCCGGCTCGGCCTCCCAAAGTGCTGGGATTACAGGCTTGAGCCACCGCGCCGGGCCCTAACAGTTGTCATTTGAATGTTAGTTATGCTAGTACTGAGTAAGCATGTGAAACTCATTTCCATATACATAGGCTCAACTAGTGGGTATTCCAACTCCTATTATGCCAATTATTGACGTAGTGTATTATAATTTAATGTACTGATTTACATGCTTTTTCTACTTAAACAATGAAACTTGATTTTCTTTATATGACAAAGTCACCTGAGAGGTTTGATTAAAATGTTTTGATTGTAATTTTGATTTAGAGATTATTAAAATGGTCTGCTCTTTGAGAAATGTCTTGATTAGCCACAGAGATGTTAAAACTTTAAATTAAGATTCTCATTTCATTTGCATCTCAACACGTGCAGGACATTTTACTTGGTGAGTTTATTCTTTTTTTTTTTTTG
>NW_016852596.1:0-955 GCF_001698545.2 Rhinopithecus bieti | reverse complement strand
AAAAAAAAAAAAGTTAACCTCAATAACAGATGAAATGTTTTATGATCTCTTTAGAATTCACTATCATTAGTTTATCTTGAGTAGTTGAATGAGCTTATTAAATACTGATAAAATTTTTTTCCTAAAATATTGTTTCAAGGAAGAGCTTGGCCAGTCAGAATATGTGTATTATTGATGGTATGACATGAGAGCAATGTAATTCATGTTTCTTAAACTAGGTTATTACATGATAGTAGGTCCTTTGAACATAGGCTTCTAGTTTTTTTGTGTGTACCATAGTACCTTGTGGTTGTCTTGTGAATCCTGTGATACCCTTTTTTGCAATATAGATTGAACATCCCAAATCTGAAAATCAAAATCTTAAATGCTCCAAAATGCAAAACGTTTCAAGCACCCATATCATACTCAAAGAAGATCTCGTTGAAGCATTTTGGATTTTCAGATTTGAGGTGGCTCAACCGTGAGTATAGTGCAAATATTCCAAAATCCAAAACAAATACGAAATTTGAAAGACTTCTGGTCTTAAGCATTTCGAATAAGTAATACTCAATCTGTAATGTTTAAATGTTTTTTAAATGCATAAAATATATAGAATAACAAAGGAAATCAGTTACATTGAATTAAAATTATCAAAATATTAAAGTTGTGATATATGTGTTTATTAATGAATTAAATAACATGATCAGGCTTCAGGTTCAAAAACTATTGTATTTTCTAAATAGTAATAAGCATCAGCAATATTTTGAGATGTCTGTAATAGTGATATAAAAATATGTATGCTTCATATTAGTTCAACCATTGTGGAAGACAGTGTGGCGATTCCTTAAGGAACTAGAACTAGAAATACCATTTGACCCAGTTATCCCATTACTGGGTATATACTCAAAGGATTGTAAATCATTCTACTGTGAAGACACATGCACACATGTTTATTGCAGCACTGTTCACAATAGCA
>NW_016852595.1:0-519 GCF_001698545.2 Rhinopithecus bieti | reverse complement strand
AGGGAGAAAAGAGCCCTTCAGACAAGCTGGGCCACAATATTCCAGAGTCCCACTTAGCACCCACCACCACCACCACCACCACCACCCCCCCCTCGGCCGCAGCGTTCAGCACCCTCCGCCAACACACACAAGCTCCCAAACCCCGCGCTCCTCCAAGGAACCATCACCCATCCACCCGCGCCTCCCCGCCTCAAAACAGGGACCTCACGTGAGCAGCCACAGCCCGCAGAATCCCCCTGCTGCTCTCACGGACATGGACACGCCTCACGTGGGCAGAGAGAAGCACAGCTTTTGAAAATCATCCGTGCCCCCACCCACAGACGCTCGGACCCAGACCCGGGCTGACAGGAATACAAACGCACCCTTGGGGCCCGCCCGTCGCACTCACCGCGTTGGAGCAGGATGCGAGGGCAAAGCCTGGACTCCGGCCACTCTGAGGGGCCCGCGGCGCTGCTACTGCTGCCAGCGCCCGTCCGCCCGGCCCTGCCTGCGCCGCCGCCTGTCCCCGCGCCGGCGCCG
>NW_016852594.1:0-738 GCF_001698545.2 Rhinopithecus bieti | reverse complement strand
CCTCCCGGGTTCATGCCATTCTCCTGCCTCAACCTCCCGAGTAGCTGGGACTACAGACGCCCGCCACCTCACCCGGCTAGTTTTCTGTATTTTTTAGTAGAGACGGGGTTTCACCATGTTAGCCAGGATGGTCTGGATCTCCTGACCTCGTGATCCGCCCGTCTCGGCCTGTCAAAGTGCTGACATTACAGGCTTGAGCCACCGCGCCCGGCGAAGTACCTAATTTTTAGCTCCTATTTATAAACAAGAACATTCTGTTTTGTTTGTTTATTTGTTTTTGATAAACTAGAACATTTGGTGTTCCTTTCCTGAATTAATTAACATGGGATAATGACCTCCATCCCCATCCATGTTGCTGCAAAAGATGTGATTTTATTCTTTTTCTTGTCTGCATAGTATTTCATTGGTGTATATGTATCACTTTTTTTATTTGATTGTTTTGTTTTGTTTTGTTTTTTGAGAAGGATCTTCACTCTTGACACCCAGACTGGAGTGCAGTGGCTTGATCTCGGCTGACTGCAACCTTCATCTCCCAGATTCTAGCCATTCTCCTGCCTCAGCCTCCCCAGTAGCTGGGATTACATTCACCTGCCACTAGCTAATTTTTTATCTTTTAGTAGTGGCAGGGTTTCTCTATGTTGGACAGGCTGGCCTATGTATTACGTTTTCTTCAACCAGTTAGCCGCTGATGGGCATCTAGGTTGATTCCATGTCTTTGCCGTTGTAAATAATGTTCTG
>NW_016852593.1:0-517 GCF_001698545.2 Rhinopithecus bieti | reverse complement strand
CTCCTCCTCCTCCTCCTCCTCCTCCTCCACCTCTTCTTCTTCTTCTTCTTCTGCTGCTGCTGCTGCTGCTGCTGGAGTGCAGTTGTGCGGTCTCGGCTCACTGTAAGCTCTGCCTCCCGGGTTTACTTATGCCGTTCTCCTGCCTCAGCCTCCTGAGTAGCTGGAACTACAGGCACCCGCCACCACGCCCAGCTAATTTTTTTTTTTTGTACTTTTAGTAGAGATGGGGTTTCACCATGTTAGCCAGGATGGTCTCGATCTCCTGACCTCGTGATCTGCCTGCCTCAGCCTCCCAAAGTGCTGGGATTACAGGTGTGAGCCACCGCACCTGGCCTCTTTTCTTTTCTTTTTTTGAGACAGAGTCTCACTCTGTTGCCCAGGCTGGAGTGGTGTGGCATGATCTCAGCTCACTGCAACCTCCAACTCCCGGGTTCAAGCGATTCCCCTGGCTCAGCCTCCCTAGTAGCTGGGATTACAGGCACGTGGCACCATACCCAGCTAATTTTGTATTTTAGTA
>NW_016852592.1:0-518 GCF_001698545.2 Rhinopithecus bieti | reverse complement strand
TTATACCTGTATTGAAAATGTTTTCAACTTAAAAATAATGAAGTAGTTGGCATTACAAAAAATCAACTAAAAGGTAACCTTGCATTTTAAAGTTTACTTAAGGGAACATCATTGCCATGATGTTTTGGCTGTATTTTTAGGCTCAATAATCCCAAAATATATGGCATAAAAAACTTCTCTATTTCAACATCTAAGATAAACAATCCTTAGAAATAATTACTGACAACTGGATAGGAGTGAACTACAACTGTATAAAACCAAAGAGTTGCAACGTATAATACTCTTGCTTTATATAAACACTAAGAAATGACTTCCAGAATCTTATAATTATCTTTTTAACTTGATTCCATAGGCGTTCTTAAATTCCATATTAAGATTATAATCTGTGAGAATACCCAATTTTAAGTCTGTATTTTACTAAGTTTACAGTCAAATGTCAATATCAAAGTACGTACCATTTGTAAAGGCTCAAAGCATATTTGTTGAAATACAAAATATTTTTATTTAAATATAAAGGC
>NW_016852591.1:0-405 GCF_001698545.2 Rhinopithecus bieti | reverse complement strand
CACCCTCTCCTCTGCCTCCCCTCCCCTGCACCCCTCCCCTGCCCCCTTCCCCTGCACCCTCTCCTCTGCCTGCCTCCCCTGCACCTTCTCTCCTCCCCACCTTTCCCTGTATCCTCTCCTCTGCCTACCTTCCCCTGCACCCTCTCCCCTGCACCCTCTCCCCTGCACCCTCTCCTCTGCCTGCCTCCCCCTGCACCTTCTCTCCTCCCCACCTTTCCCTGTATCCTCTCCTCTGCCTACCTTCCCCTGCACCCTCTCCTCTGCCTACCCTCCCCCTGCACCCTCTCCTCTGCCTACCTTCCCCTACACCCTCTCCCCTCCCCACCTTTCCCTGCACCCTCTCCTCTGTACACCTTCCCCTGCACCCTCTCCTCTGCCTACCTTCCCCTGCACCCTCTCCCCTGC
>NW_016852590.1:0-1483 GCF_001698545.2 Rhinopithecus bieti | reverse complement strand
CTTATTTTTGGTTTCCCTTATTCTTCATTTATTTTTCATTATTATTAATATTATTATTGAGACAGAGTCTTGTTCTGTCGTCCAGGCTGGAGTGCAGTGGCCAATTTCGGTTCACTGCAAGCTCCGCCTCCTGGGTTCATGCCATTCTCCTGCCTCAGCCTCCCAAGTAGCTGGGACTACAGGCGCCCACCACCAAGCCGGGCTAACTTTTTGTATTTTTAGTAGAGATGGGGTTCCACCGTGTTAGCCAGGATGGTTTCAATCTCCTGACCTCATGATCCACCCGTCTCGGCCTCCCAAAGTGCTGGGATTACAGGCGTGAGCCACCGCACCTGGCCGGTACTGATATATTAATAGTTCACGAGACTTGATTTCATCTGCTTCTGATGTGTGGAAGGTTACAGATACTCATTTACTATAATATGTCATTGATAGTTTTGATCTTTTACCCGTAAGCAATCAATAGATTTATTATTTCTGTCAGTTTTCTGTTATAATCTAAACTGTACAATGATTTTCAGTAACTATACATACTGCTCCACAGTATATGTGACTATGATTGATAAGGTGCAGAGCATTAAACTTAGAGTTAACTTATTCTGATAAGTCAATATGAGACTGTACAGTAATTCTACATTAGCTAGTTGTTAGATAATGCTTATTTTAAAAAACCCTATACCATTCCATTTACAAGAGAAATCGTTGCAAATGTATACAACAGCAGATATACAAGGAGAACACCAAACATACTTTATTAGCACAAAAAAGCAGCCATAACAAGGCATAGCAAGCAGAAACATACATTAGCAGTCAAAGAGTTAGTGTGGCATACAAATAAAGCTTTTCTTTTTTTGTGGCCTTGGCAATTGCCATAGGGATGTAAAATAATGTTCTGTAGCAGCAGGTAAGGAAACTATGGAGCACTCACCAGTGGTATAGAGCACATTAACAAAAAGACACAAGAATAGATTCAGCTACTTTAGGGCAAAATGTCTAGGACAGAACTGTACATTCAATTCGGTTACTAAGAAGCAAACACTAGAACTTGATATAACTTCCAAAAGAGCTCACTCAAGTAGTATAACATTCACGTAGTATTCAAGTAGTAGTACACTCAAGTAGTATTCTAAGTGACAAAGAGGTGTTAAGTAGTTATTTACAGATATAATGGTTGTACAGTACCTTTCAAATCTGCAATTTATGCTTCAGATTTTCCATTGAGAGTAAATTACACTGAAATTCTGTAAATTATACTTAAGCAATTTAGCTATGAGTGTTTACAGAAAAGAGATAAATACTGCCATCCAAATTAGTAATTACAGTTTAACAATAATCTAACATCAGCAACCATTGTAGTTACTATTATCTGATTTGTTTGGGCATCTTCTAGTCTTATTTTCTTCATGATTCACAAAATCATTATGGGCACAGGAGAAGATCCAACTTTTATGAAACAACAATTAGACTACACATCAACTTTTTT
>NW_016852589.1:0-410 GCF_001698545.2 Rhinopithecus bieti | reverse complement strand
CTCCCAAAGTGCTGGGATTACAGGCTTGAGCCACCGCGCCCGGCCTGCTCTGTGGATTATTTAAGATTTTTTATATTTAAGGTTGTATTTCAGTCCGGGTGCAGTGGCTCATGCCTGTAATCCCAGCACTTTGGGAGGCTGAGGCGGGTCAATCACCTGAGGTCAGGAGTTCAAGACCAGCCTGGCTGACATGGGCTCTGCTAAAAATACAAAAATTAGCCGGGCGTGGTGGCAGGTGCCTGTAATCCCAGCTACTCTGGAGGCGGAGGTGGAGAATTGCTTGATTGGTTCCTGCTCTTAGGAGAGAGCACTGAATTTTCTACCATTGAGTATGAGCGAGAATCCATCTCAAAACAAAACCAAAAGAAAAAAAGGAAAAAAAAAAACCATCAGCAACAACAACAACAAAA
>NW_016852588.1:0-1099 GCF_001698545.2 Rhinopithecus bieti | reverse complement strand
CTATGGGCAGCCAGTGGGATAAGGGAATTATTCAATAGCAAACATAAGACATATTTTATGAAAAACATGGAAGACTTAGAAGGTAGAGCCAGATGCCACTAAGAACAACAGATTATGGAACTATTCTCAAAAGCATAATTAAAAGCTAATCGAGGAACATCTTCTCTCTCCCAAGCAGTGGCAAGCCATTACATGTTTCTAGCACAGTTTTTAATGAACCAGTGTTCCAAGGTGTCTTTCTTTTTTACTTTTTCAGTGGTAGTAACTATGACAGTTATTTGAGCCCCATGTAACAATGGTATGTGGTTTCTAAAGACAGAGAACTTATTTTAGTTCATGAGTTTTTAGAACAATAGTATGCTTGAGATATTTCTACTTTTCAACATAATGCTAATAATGAGAATCTTGACTTTGAGTTTATGTCACGATTGGATAAGACTGTGAGAATTAGTGTAATTTGCCTTTAAGAAATATGTACATTGTGGTAGCCAGAGAGTGTATTATGAAAGACAGTGTCTTTGTCTGTTTTGTGTCACTACAAAGAGACTGAGTTATTCATAGAGAAGAGAGGTTTATTTAGCTCCCACTTCTTCAGTCTTTACCAGAAACATGGCACCAGCATTTTCTCAGTTTCCAAAGAAGGATTTTGTGCTGTATCAAAATAAAGCAGAGGGCCAGGCATGGTGGTTCTCGCCTGTGATCCCAGCACTTTGTGAGGCCAAGGCAGGCAGATCACGAGGTCAGGAGATCGAGACCACTCTGGCTAACACAGTGAAACCCCATCTTTACTAAAAATACAAAAAATTAGCGGAGTGTGGTGGTGGGTGCCTGTGATCCCAGCTACACTGGAGGCTGAGGCAGGAGAATGGTGTGAACCCGGGATGTGGAGCCCACAGTGAACTGAGATCGCGCCACTGAACTCCAGCCTGGGCAGCAGAGCGAGACTCCGTCTCAAAATACATTCCTTACACCTTATACGAAAATTAATTCAAGATGGATTAGAGACTTAAATGTTAGACCTAATACCATAAAAACCCTAGAAGAAATTCAGGACATAGGCATGGGCAAGGACTTCATGTCTAAAACACCAAAAGCACCG
>NW_016852586.1:0-1099 GCF_001698545.2 Rhinopithecus bieti | reverse complement strand
TTCTCAGCAAACTATTGCAAGAATGGAAAACCAAATGCCACGTGTTCTCACTCATAGGTGGGAATTGAACAATGAGATCACTTGGACACAGGAATGGGGGAGCATCACACACCGGGTCCTATTATGGGAAGGGGGGAGGGGGGAAGGGATAGCATTAGGAGATATACCTAATGTAAATGATAAGTTAATGGGTGCAGCACACCGACATGGCACATGTATATGTATGTAACAAACCTGCACGTTGTGCATATGTACCCTAGAACTTAAAGTATAATAATAAAAAAGTCTTCATTGAACAATTTTAAGAATTTAAGAATTTTAAGTCCATCAGAAATATGGCTTTGCCCTTAAATATCTAACCCTATTTTGCTTGAATAAGCATGGATCTAACCCAATCCATATCCCCTATCCTTTTTCTTGTCTAGACAGATGTATCCACTTCCTCACAACACAATGGTGTTAATTCCTGCTAATTTTATCCCTAGATATAACATGATCCTTTCTCTTGATTTTATTTGCTCTTTCTTCAAGGCAATGGATAATTTTAGTGCCTTCTTCAGACTTTCCTTTATTCCTCATTACAGTTAGAAGTACATGATCGTCTTCTCTACCTAATTAAATTATAGCCCATTTCCCTAATTATGTTATAAAGTGCTCAAGAGTAGATACATTTGTATCTTATAATTTTGTGCCCATATATAATTGTCCCTCAAAATATTAATGCCGACTACTTTCTCTTAATAAGGAAATGATAAAGTCAAAATCGAAAGCTATGACTGAGAAATATGTTTCTACAAAGTAGAATGACTTGATATTAGGTAGCTTTTTAATATGCCTGGATGAGTTTTGAATGCCCTTCTCCATTCATGAACATAATGGAAAATTAAAGTACTAAATACCTTTGCTTCTGATATTTCGGTAAACTGTAATAAAGTTGTAAATTACTTGGCCAGTTGCAGCCAAATTTTTTAAAATAAATTATCCAAATAATTTTTTTTCTCTTCCCCCTTACCAAGAGAGACCCTGGGAGCACAACACACATTAAGCCCATATCTGAATTTACAAGGAAAATATCTGAAACTATATTTACATCCAAATT
>NW_016852585.1:0-1485 GCF_001698545.2 Rhinopithecus bieti | reverse complement strand
TGGCAAGTAGTTTTCAACACATACCAGAAATTCAGAGAATTGAGATGCATTTTGGAGTTGGGGTAGATGGAGTAGGAGAGGGGGACTGAGGCAAAACTAACCAACATATATAGTGGCTTTTTTTTTTTCTTTTCTTTTAAACCGACTATACCTCTAGGTTTAATGTGCCTTGTCATAATATGATAAACTACTTTGGGAAGCAGTTTATCAACTGCATTTTGACTGAATAACACATGGAGAATGCACATGCTCATTTTTTCATAGATAAGAGCCTCTTGATTTATCTCATGTTAATTATGCAATTCTATAAATGTTAATTTGTAACGGGCTAGGGACCAATTTGCAGGAAATAGAACAATAGAAACCAAAGTGAAAAACTGAGGTTCAGAGCCAAGCTCAGGGTGGGGGAAAGTGCTGGGACAAGGAAAGGAGAGGAGTTAGAGGTTGTGACCTCCTAGAAGCAACGTGACCTTGAACAGTTAGAACGGAAGCTGAAGGAAGGTCTCTAGAAGTGGAGGAAAGCCCCTGGGTATGGAGATAGGGGTCACAAGGAGCAGCAGATTCAGAAAGAGAAAAACTGTGTGGAGTTCCAGGGCAGCCTGGATATCAAGCTGTGTTGTAAGAGCTAGCTGAAAAGTGTTACAGAGTGGTGACATTACCAAGGGGTCAAAGTGATGGGAGCAGTCCACCCTTACCTAGGCAGAGCATTGTATCTCTGTAATTTTTCAGAAATTCTGGTGGATGGTGATAATGAAAAGCAAACTGACTCTTGGTTTCATTGTTGTGTGGAAATAAACAAAGGCCACCCAAAAGAAAACAAACAAAAGCTCTTTATTCAGAGCAAGGGAGTCAGCCACCATCACTTGCAGAGACTCCAAGGTGGGCAGAGGAGTAGGAAAGATTTATGGTAGGATAAAAAAGGCTCCGAGTATGCTCTGATTAGAGGTTGCCAGCATGGGGAAGCTGGAGGTGGGGTAATTAGAAATGGGGCATCTTACGTGATTGATTTGGGGAGCATATTTGCCTTTCTCTGGTTGGTCCTGAGTTGAAAGTGGAGGCAAAAACTAGGGAGGCTGGTAGTCCCTGACCAAGTCCTGACCATTCTTGGCAGAGATTGTGGGTCAGGATTCTGTTGTCATATATGACCGGACCATTGTCCATTTGTATATGATATGGCCATTGTCTGTCAGTATCTCAATTGTTTCTAAATATTCTACTTGCATTCCTTTATTGCCTGCACCTTAGCAGATGGCTCTCTTGGTATGCTACAACTATACAGAGATGTAATTGTAGTGTAGCAGGACGAGCCGCAGACAAAACTCCTCAGACACCGAGTTAAAGAAGGAAGGGGTTTATTCGGCCGGGGGGCATCGGCAAGACTCTTGTCTCAAGAGTCGAGCTCTCTGAGTAAGCAATTCCTGTCCCTTTTAAGGGCTCATAACTCTAAGGAGGTGCGTGTGAGAGGGTCGTGATTGATTGAGCAAG
>NW_016852583.1:4910-8892 GCF_001698545.2 Rhinopithecus bieti | reverse complement strand
TCCCACTGACAAGAAAAAAAAAAGACAAAAAAAAAATCCCTTCAAATTTGTACTTTGTTTCTCCACCTAAAGGAAGATAATAAAGACAAAATAATGGCAAAACACAGAACAGCTTTCGAGAAATGCTTAATTTCTATATACAGGCAACAACTCAGTATTTTATGATTTTCCTTTCCCATTCTAAGGGAGTCCTTTTCTTTCTTTCTTTCTTTTTTTTTTTCTTTTTTTTTTTGAGATGGAGTTTTGCTCTATTGCCAGGCTGGAGTGCAGTGGCGTGATCTTGGCTCACTGCAACCTCCATCTCCTGAGTTCAAGTGATTCTCGTGCCTCAGCCTCCCGTGTAGCTGGGATTACAGGTGCCCACCACCACACCCAGCTAATTTTGTACTTTTAGTAGAGATGGGGTTTCACCATGTTGGCCAGGATAGTCTCGAACTCCTGACCTCATGATCTGCCTGCCTCGGCCTCCCAAAGTGCTGAGATTATAGGTGTAAGCCACCACACCTGGCCAGGGAGTCCTTTTCTAACTGAGCCTATTTTCTCTTAGGTACAAATGGAATAAGTGACAAACTCTAATTTGCAGAAACATTTTAGACCATGTATAAGTCACAATGATTTTAGCACTAAAGTTATATTTTATCACAGATGGGTCACCTTAAAAGAAAACTAAGGAGATAGAATGAATCAGAAATCTTTCTAAATACAAGGTAGTTAACACCATACTCAAGCAGAAATCATAATCCTGTATTTAGAGATACTTTTTTTTTTTGAGACAGAATCTCACTCTGTCACTCAGGCTGGAGTGCAGTAGCATGATCTTGGCTCACTGCAATCTCCGCCTCCCAGGTTTAAGCAAGTCTCATGCCTCAGCCTCCCAAGTAGCTAGGATTACAGGCACGAGCCACCAAGTCCAGCTAATTTTCACATTTTAGTAGAGACGGGGTTTTGCCTTGTTGGCCAGGCTGGTCTCTAACTCCTGGCCTCAAGCAATCCACCTGCCTTGGCCTCCCAATAGATGTCCTTTTCATGTTCAAAGCTATGGAGAAGCATAGACATCGCTGGTGTGGTAGCTCACACATGTCATCCTCGCACTTTGGGAGACTGAGGCGGACAGATCACTTGAGCCCAGGAGTTCAAGACCAGACTGAACAACTTGGCGAAACCCTGTCTCTACTAAAATCCAAAATTAGCCTGACATGGCGGTGCACACCTGTAAATCCCAGCTACCTGGGAAGCTGAGGCAGGAGAATCGCTTAAACCTGGGAGGCAGGGTTTGCAGTCAGCCGAGCTCACGCCACTGCACTTCAACCTGTGTGACACAGCGAGACCCTGTCTCAAAAAAATAACAAAACAAAACAAAAAAAAATCACAGACAGCCCCATATTTCAGTAGGAAATAGGCAAGGAGGAGGAGAAATGACTGTCTTTTGAGGGCTAGACGTGTGCTCTAAAGAATGGTGTTCCATTTTCAGAAGACCACATGGCACATATAATTTCTCTACCCAAAAGGAAAGATGTGTAAAGTATACACATCCACGCAAAGATGGAAAAGCTAAGAATGAATTCCTGATGTAGTTACCTGTAACAGTCATATGTGGGAACACCTGGTCAGGACTTACTTTCCCCATCTTTGGATAAGGCAATATAAAATCAGATGACCAAGTTAACTGAAGTAGTTCTGAGCTTTGTTCTAACTAAAACAAAGTAGTAGTTTTACAATTTTATAATATACTTAATTCTACTAAATTAAATGTTCCATAAAGTTCACTGGGAAGAGAAGGTTAAGAGGATAATCATTTTCAAATACCTCATGATTTTGACAGAGAATTGTTTGTTAAGGCACTACACATCTTCTTTGGTTAAATGATTAACTATTTAAATCACTTGAAAAAAAGAGGTAATACAAAATACACAAGTTGCGTTCTTCTTTTCAAACACACACAGTTTTCATTTTTCAATTTCCAGTACTCCAGTGTCAACATATCTCTGGGACCTTTTTAACTCATCAGAAAGCTGAAACAAAAATATATACCAATCTATTAGTCTCTGAAAGAAAAGTAGGCTTTACTTTTAATCAATAAGCAGTATGTTGGTTTTAACAGATAAAAGAGCATTTTGGTACGTATGTGATAATCTTTGGGTATCAATAACAAAAAGTGAGAAACACTGACAGACCCATTAGTCTTATGACAAAATGAAATAGAACAACCCTCAAGCTAAAATATCTCCTGAAAAGAGACACTAACTAATAATTTTATTTTTTCGTTTTTTTAGAGATGGGGTCTCACTATGTTGCCCAGTCTGGTCTGGGACTCCCAGGCTCAAGTGATCATCCTGCCTTAGCCTTCTGAGTAGCTGGGACTACAGGCACACAACACTGCTACCGAATCAACTCTGCTGATCAAATAATTAACAGAAGTCCCAGCAAAATTACCCTCACATCCCAATTAGTATTCTGTAGAGGATAAATTATTATAATTATTATTTTTGAGATGGGGTCTCACTCTATTACTCAGACTGGAGTGCAGTGGCACTCTGTTTCTTAAAAACAGTAGAGGTGAGAAGTTTTTAAAAGCATATTAAAAAATCATTTCTTCTTCAAAAGGAAGTATAGTATGCAGACAAGGAGCTATGTGAATAGATAATGGCATAAAATGTTCTAATCATTATGTATTATAGAGATATCGAGAATAAACTAGGTATGGCAAAATAAACCTAAAAGATGTTCCTGAGAAATCACATACTAATATTGTCCATTATACTATAATTAATTTTTATATGGAACATATCTGAATTACAGCTGTCTGGGCATGGTGGCTGGCTAATGCCTATAATCCCAGCCCTCTGGGAGGCTGAGCAGGAGAACTGCTTGAGGCCAGAAGTTCAAGACCAGCTTGGATAACATAGCAAGACCCTGTCTTTACAAAAAATAAAAATATTAGCTGGGTGTAGTCATGTGCAACTGTAGTCCTAGCCTCTTGGGAAGCTGAGGTGAAATGATGGCTTGAGCTCAGGAGTTCAAGGTTACAATGAGCTATGAACACACCATTACACTTCGGCCTGAGTGACAGAGTGAGACCCTGTCTCTGAAAATAAATGAATAGGCCGGGCTCAGTGGCTCATGCCTACAATCCCAGCACTTTGGGAGGATGAGGCAGGTGGATCACTTGAGGTCAGGAGTTCGAGACCTGATCAACATGGTGAAACCCTGTTGATACTAAAAATACAAAATTAGCCGGGTATGGTGGCACACGCCTGTAATCTCAGCTACTTGGTAGGCTGAGGCAGGAGAATCGCTTGTACCCGGGAAGCAGAGGTTGTAGTGAGTCGAGATTGCGCCATTGCACTCCAGTCTGGGCAACAAGAACAAAACTCCATCTCAAAAATAAATAAATAATAAATAAAAAATAGATGAATAGAAGATAAAATAGTTTGGAAGCAAAGCAAAAAGAACAATATTATAAAGCAATATCAACTCTAATCATTCCAAGTATTGGTAATCACTATATAAATAAAAAAGAATCATACCTGTATGGGTAGCCATGATATTTAGATCTAAAAATAGAGAGCATCCAACTGAAGAATAATACAACGAGTCCAATACCAGCCACACACATTACTGCAGAAAAATAAAAGGAGAGTAAAATGAGCAGGTTGAATATAATAAATAACCAGGGCAGTCTACACTTCCAGAGAGCGAAAAGGAAGGGGTATACATTATTGATAAATCTAAACTTTTCAACAATTTTCAGCCATTTCTTAATCTTCAGGAATCTGCCTTCCCCTTTAATTTGCTCCATTACAATGTAATAGAGTAACTCCTTCACATAATTACGCAATTCAAATGTATGGAATAATGAATTCCTTTAAAGCCATCACACTGAAGGGTTTACTGTTAGAAACACTGTCTTACTATTGACAAGAAAATCACCCATTTTGTTTTTTGGGGTTTTTTTTTTTTTGAGACAGGGTCTTGCTCTGTT
>NW_016852583.1:0-2972 GCF_001698545.2 Rhinopithecus bieti | reverse complement strand
TATTTATATATTTATATATTTATTTATAGATTTATATATATTAATATATATAAAGACAGATTCTTGCTCTGTTGCTCAGGCTGGAGTGCAGTGGAATGATCTTGGCTCACTGCAACGTCCACTTCCTGGGTCAAGCAATCCTCCTGCCTCAGCCTCCCAAGTAGCTGGGACTACAGGCACACGCCACCACGCCTGGCTAATTTTGTATTTTAGTAGAGACAGGGTTTCACCATGTTGGCCAGGCTGGTCTCGAACTCCTGGCCTCAAGTGATCTGCCTGCCTTGGCCTCCCAAAGAGTTGGGATTACAGGCAATCTACAGATTGTCCGGCCTAAGATTGCAAACTATTAATATGAAACAACTACAAGAAAATATTGGGGAAACTCTCCAGGACATTAGTCTAGGAAAAAATTCCTTGAATAACACCCCAGAAGCACAGGCAACCAAAGCAAAAATGGACAAATGAGATCACATCAAGTTTATAAGCTGCTGCAGAGCAAAGGATACAATCAACAAAGTGAGGAGTCAATCCACAGAATGGGAGAAAATATTTGCACAGTACCCATCTGACAAGGGGTTAATAACCAGAACATAAAAGGAGCTCAAACAACTCTACAGGAAAAAAATCTAATAACCTGATAAAAAAATAATAATAATAATAATTCAATAGACGTTTCTCAAAAGAAGACATACAAATGGCAAATAGGCATAAAAAAGCTACTCAACATCACTGATCATCAGAGAAATGCAAATAAAAACTGCAATGAGATATGTATCATCTCACCCCAGCTAAAATGGCTTATATCCAAAAGACAAGCAATAATAAATGGTGGTGAGGATGTGGAAAAAAGGGAACCCTTGTACAACGCTGGTGGGAATGTAAGTTAGTACAACCGCTAAGGAGAACAGTTTGGAGGTTCCTCAAAAAACTAAAAATTGAGCTACCATATGATCCAGCAATCCCACTACTTGGGTATATACCCATAGAAAAATAAATCAGTATACCAAAGAGATATCTGTACTCCCATGTTTGTTGCAGCACTGTTCCCAATAGCCAACATTTTGAAGCAACCTTAGTGTCCATCAACAGATGAATGGATAAAGAAAACGTGGTACACATATAAAATGGAGTACTATTCAGTCATAAAAAAATAAGATCCTGTCACTTGCAACATCAGGGAACTGGAAATTATTATTATTACTGAGATGGAGTCTCGCTCTGTCACCCAGGCTGGAGTGCAGTGGCACCAGCTCATCTCACTGCAACCTCTGCCTTCCAGGTTCAAACAATTCTCCTGCCTCAGCCTCCCAAGTAGCTGGGATTACAGGCATGCCCCACCACACCCAGCTAATCTTTGTATTTTAGTAGATACGGGGTTTTACCACATTGGCCAGTGTAGTCTAGAACTTCTGACCTCAAATAATCTGCCCACCTTGGTCTCCCAAAGTGCTGGGATTACAGGAGTGAGCCACCATGCCCAGCCTTGGAAATCATTAAGTGAAATAATTCAGGTACAGAAAAAAAAATCACATGTTCTCACTTATTTGTGGGATCAAAAAATCAAAACAATTGAACTCATGGACACAGAGAGTAGAAGGATGGTTACCAGAGGCTGGGAAGGGTAGTTGGGGAATGCCGGGGGAGGTACGAATGGCTAATGTGTACAAAAAAAATAGAATAAATAAGACCTACTATTTGATAGCACAACAGGATAACTATAGTCAATAATAATTTAATTGTACATTTTGAAATAACTAAAAAAGTATAATTGGATTGTTTATGACACAAACGGTAAATACTTGAAGGATGGATACCGCAGTCTCCGTGATGTGACTATTACACATTGCATGACTATATCAAAACATCTCATGTACTCCATAAATATATACACCTAGTACGTACCCACAAAAATTAAAATATTTTTTCTGAGTATTAACACATGCTCAATGTAGACAAGTTAGCCTTTTATTCTCTAAGAAAATGTACTCATAGACTGGGTGTGATAGCTCACGCCTGTAAATCACAGCATATGGGGAGGCCAAGGCAGAAGGATTGCTTGAGCCCAGGGGTTCAAGACCAGCCTGGACAATGTAGCGAGGCCCCATTTCTACAAAAAATTACCCAGGTGTGGCGGTGTATGCCTGTAGTCCCCACCAGTAGGGAGGCTGAGGTGGGAGGATCACCTGAGCCAGGGAGGTCAAAGCTGCAGCGAGTTATGATCTCTCCACAGCACTCCAGCCTGGGCGACAGAGTGAGACCCTGTCTCAAATTTAAAAAAAAGAAAAAGAAAATGTGCACATACATATATATAGCATCACTCTGTATATATTTGTATCCTTTTCTTTTCATACATCTAAAAGTGCTTAGAGCAGTTCCCAGAACATGCTAAAGAAACATCTATTAATTTGTGATCATTTTGTTAGGTAAGAAACTTAGATCAAATTGTGACTATTTCAGTATATGTTGCCAAAGTGTTTAACAATTTAAGTTCATGTCAGCAGTGTAGTTTGATGGCCTTTTCCCAAGAATAAACACTGAAACAGGCAAGTTTTTAAAAGTCAGGCAGAGTCTATGGCCATAGCACCCTGAATGCGCCTGATCTCGTAAAAAGTCAGGCAGTGAAAGGATGTATACTGACTGGATTAAAAACTGATAAAGTGCTTGCTTTGGCAGCATATATACTAAAACTGGAATCATACAGAGAAGATTAGCATGGCCCCTGTGCAAGGATGACACGCAAATTCGTGAAGTGTTCCATATTTAAAAAAAAAAATTTAAAAACTGGTATTTTCTAGTATGTAAAATTCATTAATTTATGCTTTTAGAGATTGAGTCTCGCTCTGCTGCCCAGACTGAAGTGCAGTGGTGTGATCATAGCTCACTGACCTCAAGCCATCCTCCTGTACCAGCCTCACAAGTAGCTGGGACTACAAGTGTGTGGCACCACATCCAGCTAAAAAAAAATTTATTTT
>NW_016852582.1:0-756 GCF_001698545.2 Rhinopithecus bieti | reverse complement strand
TCAATGAAAAGATCGATGTAACTCTGGGAGATGAACTCACACATCACAAAGCAGTTTCTCAGAAAGCTTCTTTCCAGGTTTTATCTGAGAATACTTCCTTTTGTATCATAGGCTGTAATGTGTATCCAAATATCCCTTTGCAGATTCCACAAAAACCGTGTTAGCAAACTACTCAATGAAATGAAAGCTGTGACACCATGAGATGAATTCACAAATCACAAAGAAGTGTGTCAGAAAGCTTCTTTCTAGATATTTTCTGTGGACATTTCCTTTAACACCATAAGCTTCAATGTGCTCTGAAATATCATATTGCAGATTCCACGAAAACAGTGTTAACAAACTGCTCAATGAAGAGTGTAACCCTGTGAGATAAATTAACACATCACAAAGCAGTTTCTCAGAAAGCTTCATTCTAATTTATAGATAAGGATTTTCTTTTGTCACCATAAGTTTCAATGCATTCTGAAATATCACATTGCAGATTCCAAGAAAACAGTGTTAGCAAACTGCTGAATGAAAAGCACACAGCAGATCTGTGAGATGAATTCACACATTACAAAGCAGTTTCTCAGAAAGCTTCTTTCCAGTTTTATCTGAGGATATTTCCTTTTCACCATAGGGCTCAATGTGCTCCCAAATATCCCTTTGTAGATACAACAAAAGAGTTTTCACAAGCTGCTCAATGAAAAGAATGGTGTAACTCTGTGAGATGAGTTCACACATCACAAAGAACTTTGTCAGAAAGCTTCTATCTAG
>NW_016852581.1:0-918 GCF_001698545.2 Rhinopithecus bieti | reverse complement strand
AAAAACTAAGAAGGGGACAACTGAAGCCAACTATTTTGGTGAATTTTCTTTGAAAATTAAGCATTTTATTTCTGAAAAGTGTAAAATCTTACATTTAGAATAGTACAATAATAATTGCCAGTAAAATTTACAATACTCCTTGTAAAGAATACGCAATAAGTACAAAAAAATTCCGCACGTCTGTTATGATACAAAACACAGGTTGAAATAAGAAATGATAATTTTGACTTTTTTTCTTGTGTAAACATGTTAACCATTTTTTTCCATTTCATGAAAAGTACACCAGACAAATGTCCTCAAAAAAGAATTGCTTCGTTGGCATTCCTCAAGACCTTTACTATTTTGTATTATTCTTTTGAACATTATTTTTTAACGCCTGAACCTGAGAATCTCTACACCTCAAAAGGCTTAGTTGTTTTCATCTACCAAAAGTCAAGGGAGCCTCTAGTGCCTGGACAGGGCGGACCCCCTTCCCCGGCACCCTCTTCCTCCCCACCCCAGGTCGGGGGGCTGTAGCATAGGACGGCTTTGCATAAATAGAGGGACCCGCAGAGCCGAAAAGCGCGCCCGAGCTGTTGACAGTTTTGTCCGAGAATTCTCAGCTGCGAAATAGGCGCGCGAGGTCGAGAGGGGCCGCGCCGGGAGGAGCGAACAAAACACCGAACCACTGAGACGAGAAAAGGAGCCGGGATTCCTACCTTCTTCCTCGAGCACGCTAACATAGCGTTATTAACAATTGGATATCCTAGCAGTAAAGTTCTCGACACTGGACAGGGCAGTCCCTTGGTGCAGAGTCCCCAGGGCGGCGGACGAGGAGACCGAGGAAGCGGCGGCGGCCGCGGCGGCCACGAGGGAGCGGGTGAGCGCGGCCGCCGGGCCCACGGCCGCCTGCGCTGCGCAGCCTCCTCCGCTGGATCC
>NW_016852580.1:0-327 GCF_001698545.2 Rhinopithecus bieti | reverse complement strand
CTAGCCAACATGGCAAAACCCTGTGTCTACTAAAAACGCAAAAATTAGGCTGGGCGCCGTGGCTCAAGCCTGTAATCCCAGCACTTTGGGAGGCCGAGACAGGCGAATCACGAGGTCAGGAGATCGAGACCATCCTGGCTAACACGGTGAAACCCCGTCTCTACTAAAAAATACAAAAAACTAGCTGGGCGACGTGGCGGGCACCTGTAGTCCCAGCTACTCGGAAGGCTGAGGCAGGAGAATGGCGTAAATCCAGGAGGCGGAGCTTGCAGTGAGCTGAGATCTGGCCACTGCACTCCAGCCTGGGCCGCAGAGCGAGACTCCGTC
>NW_016852579.1:0-1482 GCF_001698545.2 Rhinopithecus bieti | reverse complement strand
ATTCAGACCATTGGTTCTGGGGAGTTTTAAAACTACATATTATATATGCCTAGGAACCTCAGACTGACTCAGAATTCTTTCTTGGAACTGAAGACCATGAATCTATATTTTTTTAAAAAAAATATCTAGGGCTCGCCGGGCGCGGTGGCTCAAGCCTGTAATCCCAGCACTTTGGGAGGCCGAGACTGGTGGATCACGAGGTCAGGAGATCGAGACCATCCTGGCTAACACGGTGAAACCCCGTCTCTACTGAAAAAATACAAAAACTTAGCCGGGCGATGTGGCGGGCGCCTGTAGTCCCAGCTACTGGGGAGGCTGAGGCGAGAGAATGGCGTAAACCCAGGAGGCGGAGCTTGCAGTGAGCTGAGATCCGGCCACTGCACTCCAGCCTGGGAGACAGAGCGAGACTCCGTCTCAAAAAAAAAAAAAATATATCTAGGGCTCAACCAGGCATGGTGGATCCTGCCTGAAATCCCAGCACTTTGGGAGGCCAAGGCAGGAGAATGGCTTGAGCCCAGGAGTTTGAGACCAGCCTGGGCAATATAGGGAGATCCCATTTCTACAAAATAAAAAACTTAGTCAGGTATGGTGGTGCATGCCTGTGGTCCCAGCTACTAGGGAGGCTAAAGTGGGAGAATCACTTGAGTCTGGGAGATTGAGGCTCAGGGAACCATGATTGCACCACTGCACTACTCCAGCCTGGGTGACAGAGCGAGATGTGTCTCAAAAAAAAAAAAAGCCAGGTGAGGGAGAAGTTTCATAAGGTTAAACACATTCCTACCCTATAACCTAGTAATTCCACTTCCTAGGAATTCACCCAATAGAAATGAAATATATGTGTACACAAAAAACTTATATGTGAATGTTCCCTACAGCTTTATTCATAATAGCTCCAAACTAGAAACACTTCAAATGTTCACCAACAGAAAATTTGTTACTTATATTGTTCTTACAATGGAATACAATTTTAAAAAATAAATGATCGTTAAACACAACAATATGAATGAATCTTGGACTCATTTGTGGTGCAAAAAAAAAGCGACTTATGTGAAATTCAAGAACAGGCAAACATAATACTGAAGATAAAATCAGAACTGCAGTTACCTATTAGGGGAGGTGAAGATCAAATAGGAAGGGACATGAGGGAACTTTCTGAGGTGATGAGAATGTTCTGTGTCTTGATCAGGATGGCTGTTACACACAGACATCAAATTGTATACCTAAGATCACTATAGGTGAATTTTACCTCAACTTTTAAAAAAAATCCAGGGTTTCTTGATAACATTTAACCAGGTTAAACATTTACATTTACTTGTGGATTATTTGATTGATATTTGCTTCACCCATTAGATTCTGAAGCTCCATTAGCTAAGTTTACCATTTTTTATATAGTACCTAGCATAGTATCTGACCCACGACAGTCATTTATTAAATATCTATTAAGTGAATGAACGAATGAATGAATGAATGAATGAATGAATT
>NW_016852578.1:0-918 GCF_001698545.2 Rhinopithecus bieti | reverse complement strand
CTCAAAAAAAAAAAAAAAAAAAAAATAAAAAAATAAAATTTTTTTTTAAGATATCTGCAGATTCTAATATGTCTTATGAAGGAGATGGACATGGGTGAGTGTTGTCAGGGCCGTGGAGTCAGCAGTGGGCTACTAGATAGGTGGGCAGGGAAAGCCTCGCCGATGACCTGGAAGTGAGTCCTGAAGAATGAGAACGAGCCAGGCTTTTAAGGAACAGAAGGAACAGGGACAAACAGAAATGCAGGTGCTTCTGCTTCCAAGGCTTAGTTTCTTCATCTATAAATAGAAACAATAACAGCATCCACTTCACAGTTTGTTATGAAGCTTAAATGCTTTGAAACACTTAGCATAGTGCTGGGCACATAGAAAGCACTTCATATATTAGCTCTTACAATCAGTTACAGGGTCATGCTGGAGAAAGGAAATGAGAGTGAAGCCATGGCAGTCCTCTGTAGTGACTACTTCCTTCTCTAATCTGTCCCAAGCCATCTGTTAAATAATCTACTGGAGAAGGTTCCTGGGCACCAACCTCAGTCTCTCCCATCTAATGTCTCTAGAATCTCTTTAGAATAAGTGTAAATACCTTGCAAGATTTAGCACATCAAGCCAGGCATGGTGGCACACACCTGTAGTTCCAGCTGCTCAGGAGCTGAGGCAGGAGGATCGCTTGAGCCTAGGAGGTCAAGGCTGCAGTAAGCTATGATTGCACCACTGTACTCCAGCCTGGGTGACAGAGTGAGACCCTGTTTAAAAATAAAAATTAAAAAAAGATTGAGTAAATCCAATGGGATGATGCAATGGGAAGTCTTATACAATTATAATTATTACTCCTGTTGTTTCTTCATGGTTTCCGGACATCTCACATGCTGCCTGTTCTAGCCAGCATGCTGCCCAGTTTGCCAAGGACCTTCTTTTTTT
>NW_016852577.1:0-829 GCF_001698545.2 Rhinopithecus bieti | reverse complement strand
GTTTTTATAACCCACAATGTACTTTATTAGACTTCACACAGTTACAGCTTGACAGCTCAAATTTATGCTGTCAATTATCAAAAAGAAAAATAATAAAGTAAAATAAAATTTAAAGTGAAAACAACAAAATTCGGCCGGACCTGGTGGCTCATGCCTGTAATCCTAGCATTTTGGGAGGCCAAGGCAAACTGATCACCTGAGGTCAGGAGTTCGAGACCAACCTGACCAACGTGGTGAAACCTCATCTCTACTAAAAATATAAAAATAAGATCTGCGCAGTGACATGTGCCTGTAGTCCCAGCTATTTGGGAGGGTGAGACAGGACAATTGCTGGAGCCTGGGAGGAGGAGTTTGTAGTGAGCCGAGATCGAGCCACTGCATTCCAGCCTGCACAACAGAGAGATACCTTGCCAAAAAAAAAAAAAAAAAAAGTATAGTTTAGTTGGTTAAAGAAAACTAACGTAAAACAACAGCAGCTTGGCATGTAAGTAGCATATGTATTTGTTTTCATTGCCAGCATTTTTACATATGATAGAAATGAAGCCAACTAGTCCGGGTGCGGTGGCTCACACCTGTAATCCCAGCACTTTGGGAGACCGAGGCAGGCAGATCACCTGAGGTCAGGAGTTTGAGACCAGCCTGACCAACGAGAAACCCCGTCTCTACCAAAAATACAAACAATTAGCTGGGTCTGGTGGTGTGTGCCTGTAATCCCAGCTAGTCAGGAGGCTGAGACAGGAGAATCTCTTGAACCGGGTGGCAGAGGTTGCAGTGAGTCAAGATTGCGCTCCTGCGCTCAGCCTGGGAAACAAAAGCAAAACTCCGCCTC
>NW_016852576.1:0-893 GCF_001698545.2 Rhinopithecus bieti | reverse complement strand
GAGAAAGAAATAAAGGGCATCCAAGTCGGTAAAGAGGAAGTCAAACTGTCACTGTTTGCTGACGATATGATTGTTTATCTTGAAAACCCTAAAGAATCCTCCAGAAAGCTCCTAGAACTGATAAAAAATTTCAGCAAAGTTTCTGGATTCAAGATTAATGTATGCAAATCAGGAGCTCTTCTATACACCAAGAGCGACTAAGTGGAGAATCAAATCAAGAACTCAACCCCTTTCACAACAGCCACAAACAAAATACTTAAGAATATACCCAACCAAGGAGTCAAAAGACATCTACAAGGAAAACTACAAAACGTTGCGGAAAGAAATCAGAGATGACACAAACAAATGGAAACACATCCCATGCTCATGGATGGGTAGAATATTGTGAAAACGACCATACTGCCAAAAGCTTTCTACAAATTCAACACAGTCCCCATCAAAATACCATCATTCTTCAAAGAATTATAAAAAATGATTCTAAAATTTATATGGAACCAAAAAAGAGACTGCATAGCCAAAGTAAGACTAAGCAGAAAGAACAAATCTGGAGGCATCACGCTATCTGATTTCAAACTATACTATAAGGCCATAGTCACCAAAACAGTGTGGCACTGGTAGAAAAATAGGCACACAGACCAATGGAACAGAATAGAGAACCCAGAAATAAACCCAAATACTTATAGCCAACTGATCTTCAACAAAGCAAACAAACACATAAACCTTTTCAATAAATGGTGCTGGGATAATTGGCTAGCCACATATAGGAAAATTAAACTGCATCCTCATCTCTCACCTTATACAAAAATCAACTCAGGATGGATTAAGGACTTAAACCTAAGACCTGAAACTAAAAATCTAGAAGATAACACTGGAAAAACCCTTCTAGACATTGA
>NW_016852575.1:0-737 GCF_001698545.2 Rhinopithecus bieti | reverse complement strand
TAATAAATATATCTAACACAAAGCAGCTTCACAGAAATCTTTCCAGTTTTGTCTGAGGATTTTTTTTTTTCACCATAGCCCTCCCTGTACTTCTGAATGTCTCTAGGTAGCTCTTTCTCCAACAGGGATAACGGAATCCTATAGGAGAAGAAAGGTATATTTCTGTGAGAGGAATGCACACGTCACAAAGCAGCTCCCCAGAAAGCTTCTCTAGAATTTCTATCTGAAGATGTTTCCTTTCTCACTGTAATCCTCAAAGCGCTCCTGAATATTCCTTCTCAGACTAATCAAAAACAGTGTTATGATACAGCTCAATGAAAAGAGAAGCTTAACTGTGTGAGCAGAATTCATGTGACACAGAGCAGTTTCACAGAAAGCTTCCTTCTGGTTTCTCTCTGAGGTTATTTCTTTTTCAGGGTATTCTAAGAAGCACTTCCAAATGTCCTTTCTCAGTGTCCACAGAAACAGTGATTTCAAACTGCTTAGTCCAAATAATGATTTAACGTTATGAGATGAATACAGACATCACAAAAGAGTTGCACAGAAAGCTTCTCTCCAATTTTCAATGGAAGACATTTCCTTGCTTGACACAGGCCTCCGGTTGCCACTTACTATCCCTTTGCAGAAACCTCAAAGACTGACATTCAAACTGGGTAATGTAGAGAATGCTTTAACCCTTTCAAAAGAATGGACATGACAAGAAACAGTCTCTTGGAGTGCTTCTTTTTGTTTTTCTT
>NW_016852574.1:0-226 GCF_001698545.2 Rhinopithecus bieti | reverse complement strand
CTCATGCCTGTAATCTCAGCATGTTGGGAGGCTGAGGTGGGCGGATCACTTGAGGTCAGGAGTTCAAGACCAGCCTGGCCAATATAGTGAAACTTCATCTCTATAAAAATATAAAAATTAGCCAGGCGTAGTAATTTGTTTAGGATTATGGCCTCCAGCTCCATCCATGTTGCTGCAAAGGCCATGATGTAATTCTTTGTATGGCTGCATAGTATCCTATGGTGTG
>NW_016852573.1:0-739 GCF_001698545.2 Rhinopithecus bieti | reverse complement strand
AAAAGGAAAATAAAGGTATCTTAAACTTCCTCCTTTAAGATGTTTTAAAGCTCCCTCGATGTCCACTAGGAGGAGACAAAGAAACGCGGACCAGAAGAGTCAAAATGCGCTTTATTCTTTTTGCTGGGTGGCTCATCAATGACGCCGTGGCCTTCCCGACGCCCCATCACCTTCTGCTCTCCTCCTCCCGCCACGCCAGCATTTTTTAAATTCTTTTTATTTTTTGAGACGAAATCTCGCTCTGTCGCCCAGGCTGGAGTGCAATGGTGCCATCTGGGCTCACTGCAACCTCTACCTCCTGGGTTCAAGCGATTCTCCTGTCTTAGCCTCCTGAGTAGCCGGGAACACAGGCGCCCACCACCATGCCTGGCTATTTTTGTATTTTTTTTTTGAGACGGAGTCTCGCTCTGTCGCCCAGGCTGGAGTGCAGTGGCCGGATCTCAGCTCACGGCAAGCTCCGCCTCCCGGGTTTACGCCATTCTCCTGCCTCAGCCTCCCGAGTAGCTGGGACTACAGGCACCAGCCACCTCGCCCGGCTAGCTTTTTTTATATTTTTTAGTAGAGACGGGGTTTCACCGTGTTAGCCAGGATGGTCTCGAACTCCTGACCTCGTGATCCGCCCGTCTCGGCCTCCCAAAGTGCTGGGATTACAGGCTTGAGCCACCGCGCCCGGCCTATTTTTGTATTTTTTAAGTAGAGGTGGGGTTTCACCATATTGGCCAGGCTGGTCTCAAACTCC
>NW_016852572.1:0-279 GCF_001698545.2 Rhinopithecus bieti | reverse complement strand
TATATGTGTGTATATATGTAAATATATGTGTGTATATATGTAAATATATATGTATATATATGTGTAAATATATATGTGTATATATATGTAAAAATCAATCTGGGTGCATGACCAAGTTTTAGTAGATTTGATAAAATATTTTATTGATATATCAGAAAACAACGTAATTACTGCTAGTTCCATTGTTAACATTTAAATTCTATTAAGAAATCCTATTTGTTAATAATTAAACATTACATTACTAATAATATTCCTACTTAATGTCATCACTAAATTAAC
>NW_016852571.1:0-1485 GCF_001698545.2 Rhinopithecus bieti | reverse complement strand
AATTTTCACCTGTAAAGTGATAAAATAGAACAAGATTACTTTCTGCCCTTTCTACCTCTAAAATTCTTTTCCCAGAAGTACCTGAATGATTGATTTGATTGAAACTAAGAGTCTATAATAAAATCTCCTATGTTGAAAAAATATAGATGAGTTTTAAAATCATAAATATAGCTTTATTTTATGTATCCAGACACATGTGATCATTTAATCCACAAAATATAATAATTCAATCATAATTACATCTGTGAACATTAGAAACAGTGGGTACGCCTTAATAGGAAGCTTGCACAGGAGATTCAAGGACCGAGAGGTGGTTGGTTTAGTGACCTGTTAATTATTTCTGCAAATCCAGTCCAGTTCCCTCACTTTACAGATGAGGAAAGCTGAGACCAAGAGAACTGATGGAATTTATGTGTAATCACTTGTTTTAGACTCAAGGTCATTAACGTATAGTGAAGAATTTTGAAGGTTAGTTTTGATAGAGAGAGAAAAAAACAGTTATAGTCTCTCTTTTAAGTCCTTATAAGACATTTGGATATGAGCTAAAAGCAAAATTAAATCTTTTCTTGTTATTCCCTATAACTAGCTGGTTGAGGAAAATCTGAAGCTGTGATGTTTGGAAGCGTGATGTAAAATAAATGTATACAAATGTTGGGCACTTGTTTGCTTTACTTTTCTGGCTATACATGCAAATGCAAACATCTAACAAATATGCTTTCAGAATGTATGTACTGGGAATCGTGGAGGAGAACACAGATGGAGCTGTCCTCATGGAGCCATTACATACTGCTAGTCCTAAAGCAATGGGTGTCAGATAGACATATTTTTTGTTTCTTAATTGCTGAAAATGATCTTTGAGAAAGAATTTCTTTCCTGCCCCCACTTTTCCATTCTATATTCTTTGAAAAGGAGGCACCATGTCACAGCCTCTCCTTAAAGGGTGGAGTGTTATGCTCCACCTTTTGAGAGTGGAGGATCTACATACTTTTTTTGAGTTTTCTACAAGGGAGATTTTTCTTTCCCTCCTTATTTATTTACTCATTCAATCATTTATTCAATCAAATCAATCATTCAGGTACTTCTGGGAAAAGAATTTTAGAGGTAGAAAGGGCAGAAAGTAATCTTGTTCTATTTTATCACTTTACAGGTGAAAATTGATATGAAAAGAAGTTGTAGAATTTAATCAGAATTGTGGGGTTCACTGTGGCAGAAGACCCTCTATGGCTTCTCCTTTCTACGGAGTGTGGTGTTTCTGGGTAGGCCCAGTGCGAGGTTGTGGCTACGTGGTGCATATACGTGGGTGGGGGAGGAGTTGTCCATGCAGCTCAAATGTGTTTGTGAGGAAAGGATTTTTAGCCAGTGCCTCCAAATTCTCACTGTAGAACTCAAAGTTGTGATTATTTGTAGAGCAACCAGAGTGATAATTTGTGGCTAGGAATGGAGGGACTATCATTTCCAAAACTGGGAATGAACCGCCCCACCATA
>NW_016852570.1:0-411 GCF_001698545.2 Rhinopithecus bieti | reverse complement strand
TACTTTGAGTTCTAGGGTACATGTGCACAATGTGCACGTTTGTTACATAGGTATACATGTGCCATGTTGTTTTGCTGCACCCATCAGCTAGTCATTTACATTAGGTATTTCTCCTAATGGTACCCCTCCCCCAGGCCCCCACCCCTTGACAGGCCCTGGTGTGTGATGCTCCCCTCCCTGTGACCAAGTGTTCCCATTGTTCAGTTCTCACCTATGAGTGAGAACATGCGGTGTTTGGTTTTCTGTCTTTGTGATAGTTTGTTGAGAATGGTGATTTCCAGCTTCATCCATGTCCCTCCAAAGGACATGAACTCATCCTTTTTTATGGCTGCAGAGTATTCCATGGTGTATATGTGTCACATTTTCTTAATCCAGTCTGTCCCTGATGGACATTTGGGTTGGTTCCAAGTC
>NW_016852569.1:0-326 GCF_001698545.2 Rhinopithecus bieti | reverse complement strand
CGCTAGGAGTTGGTGACTGGAGCTGTTCCTATTTGGCCATCTTGCTCTGCCCCCTGAATTTTTTCTTTTTTTTTTTTTTTGAGATGGAGTCTCGCTCTGTCGCCCAGGCTGGAGTGCAGTGGCGCGATCTCGGCTCACTGCAAGCTCCACTTCCCGGGTTAACGCCATCTCCTGCCTCAGCCTCCTGAGTAGCTGGGACTACAGGCACCCGCCACCGCGCCCGGCTAATTTTTTGTATTTTAGTAGAGATGGGGTTTCACCATGGTCTCGATCTCCTGTCCTTGTGATCCGCCTGTCTCGGCCTCCCAAAGTGCTGGGATTACAGG
>NW_016852568.1:11948-13341 GCF_001698545.2 Rhinopithecus bieti | reverse complement strand
AATAGTGAGTTCAGAATGAGATTTCTAAAATATGAAAATTTAGCATGTATTAAATGTGGCATTTCAGATCGAGTAATTAATCCAAAACAATGTTTGAGAACAACTGGAGTGAAAACAGAAGTCATTAAAAAAATCTATTTAATAATTTTACATTGAGCAAGAAGGAAGCCAAAAACCTACAAGCTCTAAAAAAAATTGACAAATCTGTTTAAACAACCAAAATAGCCATGTTAATGATGCTTCTGCTGCTGCTGATAGTTGCAGATTGCTTAATATGTGCTAGTTGTTATTCTAAAATTTTTAAATGGATTAGCTCTTTAAATCCTTCCAAAGACTAAAATACTAGCCCTACCTCAGACAGAGGTTTTACAGATAGGGATCTGGCACAGAGAAGTCAGCTAGTAAACAGTGGAGGAATTACATTTTCTTTAAGGCAAAGTAGAACATACACAGTATCAAGATACAAATAAAACATGCAAAAATATTAGCCAGCTACATGGAGAAGGGGTTATTTCATTGACATATGATAAGTTATTTTATACTACTAATAAAAATCTACAAAACAACAAAAAATGGGCAGATGTAATAATGTACACTTTATAAAGAAAATAATGTGAAGCATATGAACAGACATGTTAGAAGGTTCAAATTCTAAATAGAAGCATAAAAGAATAAAAAGTTGAGGTACAGATTTTTTATTATAGTAACATAGATCTGAAAGTTTGTAATTCATTGAGGTATTCGGTAAGAAAAAATGACAGGAAAGAAAAGAATCATTTGAAATGCAGTTTGGCAGTATTTTACTTATCCTACACATACATTTATAAACATGATAAAAACACACTAAAATATGTAAAATGTTTGCCATTTCAGCATTACTAATTAATAACTAAATCCTGAAATGCACCTAAGGGTTATTTTAGCCATATTTTATTTTTTAAAATTATGATAGCTACAATTGCAATATTAGCTATTAAAACAAATAGAGATCCTATCCTTACACGCTGATATTGAAGCACATAAAAGATATTCTAACAAAACATAAACAAACTGCAAATACAAATGTAAGAAGTGTGTATATTACTCATTTAAGTAAATTTTAAAAAAATGGATATATGCTCGGGATATTTCTAGAAGGTTCACAAGAAATTTATTATGGTTCCTGTAAGGCAAGAGGGCTGTAAGTTTGTATATGCAACTGTATGTGTTCAGGACATTTTATCATGCTTTATCCCCAATAAAATAACTTAAAGTTATATTAAATATCCTAGGTGAAAGGATAAATACAGGTAAACACAGTGAGAAAATAGATAAAGATATATAAAAATAGTAATGTAACTAACAATTACATGTGTGGATTTGTACAGTGAAAAAGAACTTTTTGAAACAAAGA
>NW_016852568.1:0-7825 GCF_001698545.2 Rhinopithecus bieti | reverse complement strand
GCCTCAGCCTCCCCAAATGCTTGAATTACAGGCATGAGCCACTGCTTCCTGACGGATGTGCTTTTTAAAAAGAGGTAAACAAAATGTCAAGGCAATACCATAAATGTCAGTGGGAAAATTTTATACTTAAAATTTAACTCTGTACTATTAGTATTGTTTTACTATGGAATATGCTACAGGTTCCATCATGTCTTATTTATTAGTTTTTTTTAAATTAAAGAGTAGCATGGCATACATGACCTTTTATTGTTCTTTGCTATTTTTCTTTCTTACTATTTTGAAAATAATATCTTCAATTTTCATAAAAAATTTGATTATAAAAGAAAAGGCAAACATATGTGGTAATACTTTTAGTGCACACCTCACAAATGTCAAAGCTTACTGAACTGCTCACAATTTTATTGTTGTTGTTAATGAACCTTTTAGCAAACCACAAAAAAAATTACCTCCCGATTCAAAAGCTCCGTTCTTAGCAGAGGCCTAACATGGATGCTATTTAAAATTTGTGGCTGTATAGTTTTAAATATTTGATGTTCAAGAATGTTTCCTGCTGACCAAATAACTCCTCCTCTCAGAAACATGGGAAGGAAAAATGGGAAAGATAAGCTGAGAAAAGCAAATGGTTCTTAAAATAAAACAGCTGGCTGAATTAAATTGAGTCAATTACACTTCTTACATTGAAATGCAGTGTTTAGCGAAGAGACAATAATATTGTGATGATTTAATTTTAACATGAGATTCTCACAAAACATGTAAAATGTACAAATATTACAATTATCAAGAAATACATGTTAAAATTTTAACCCTGAGTTGACAGACTGTGTCATAGTGAAACTTTCAGTGACAGTAGAGCTAGAAGAAAATGTGAAGGTTATCGTTTAATGCAGCAGTAATTAAGCAGGTAAACGTCTTAATTGTGGTGCAATTGGCCTACTTCTCCACAAGCTAAATATCTTTGCCCATCTGGACGTGGTCAATGACCTACTTTTCTCAATTCTACCAGTATTGTATACTAACTCACAAAAGTGAAAAGTAATCTACTTATTATGAGAGGAAGTAATTCAGTTGAAATGATGTATGATATTTAGCAATTAATCTTACTTAGATTTCTCATATATTATGGGTAAATAAACTTTCCTATAAGCAATTTTATGCTGAGTCTCAAATTTAACCCCAATGTATGACAAAAAAGCAAGCCTAGTATGAACATATAAACATACATTTTTTTCGTTTTACATCTTAATTTAACATTTTATTTTATTATTATTATTATTATTATTTTGAAATGGAGTCTCACTCTGCCACCCAGAATGGAGTGCAATGGCGTGATCTTGGCTCACTGCAACCTCCGCCTACTGGGTTCAAGCGATTCTCCTGTCTCAGTCTCCTGAGTAGTTGGGAATACAGGCGCCTGCCACCATGTTAGGCTAATTTTAGTAGAGATGGTGTTTCACCATTTGGCCAGACTGGTCTCGAACTACTGACCTCAAGTGATCCACCCACCTCGGCCTCCCAAAGTGCTGAGATTACAGCCATAAGCCACTGTGCCCGGCCTTAATTTAACATTTTAAACATGGTTTTGAATCTGCCTCCCCTTAGCTGGACACTTTATAAAGCTAACATAAATCTACTGTTTCTTATGAAAATTTCAGAGAATGATCTTCAGCCTGAGTCTTAGGCAATGTTGTTTGCATTGCCCTGATGTAAAATTGTTCAATATTAGATTTTATGTTAACATTAAACTGAAAATGGATATCTCCCTTAGGTTATTCACTATTATCCATCCTCCATGGAATGTTCAATAGAATTTTTTTTGGTTTTGTTTCATTCTTCTATATATTCATTCATAAATATACAGCTTTAATACATGAATTCACCAGAAAATACTTACTACATACCTATCCTGTGCCGAGTACTTTGTTGTTTAGGATAAATAAGCATGACTATCTTGTAAATGGATAGTCAGAAACTTATAATCTTTAATAACTTGAAGGTTTGTCATCCTCTAAATATAAAACATAACTTAATATTCTGACCTAAGTTCTAAAATTTAAAATAATCGACAATGTAGTTTGTCTCAGTCAGATAGACTAGGCTATTCTGCAGTAACAAAATTCCCCAATTTTCCAAAGATGATGATGATAAAGTTGATATTTTGCTTATGCTACATATCTATCATGGGTTATTGGGGAGGAATGGGAGAAGTGTTCTCTGTTCATGGTAGATATTCATGGAGACTAGCTGACATCTGGAACATTGCAGGTCATGAGCAAACTGGGGAAAGAGATGTATGGATGGCCACACATTAGCAATGAAACAAGCCAGCCCAGTAGTACCAAACAGCACTTCCTCTCACAAGGGAGCAGGTAAATCTGGTCACACAGTCCCATCCAACCATATAAAGACCTGAAAGTACAGGCCTATCACATACATCAATGAGAGAAAACCAGAAATATTTGTCAAATAGCACTAATAACTGAAGAACCAGTAGTACTTGACAAATCATCCCACTTAATGATCACTGAATATTTGGATCACCTCAGTTCTCTCATACAAAGTGTATCTAATTGATGAAAGTGGCTACACTAAACAACCGATTTTCACTGTAGAACAAACAGCCTTCTATTGGAGGTAGATGCCATGCAGGACTTCCATAACTGGAGACAAGAAATTAATGCCTGGCTTCACAGCTTCAAAGGCCAGGCTGGCTCTCTTGATGGGGTTAATGCAGTTAGTAACTTTAACTTGAAGCCAATGCTCATTTACCATCTGGAAAATCTTAGGGCCCGTAAGAACCATGCTAAAGCTACTTTGTGCTCTAAAAAAGGAACAACAGGCCAGGCGCGGTGGCTCACGCTGTAATCCCAGCACTTTGGGAGGCTGAGGGGGGCGTGATCATCACCTGAGTTTGGGAGTTCTAGACCAGCCTGACCAACATGGAGAAACCCTGTCTCTACTAAAATACAAAATTAGCTGGGTGTGGTGGCACATGCCTGTAGTCCCAACTACTCAGGAGGCTGAGGCAGGAGAATCGCTTGACCATGGGAGGCAGAGGNCAGGAGAATCGCTTGAACCTGGGAGGCAGAGGTGGCGGTGAGCTGAGATCGCGCCATTGCACTCCAGCCTGGGCAACAAGAGTGAAACTCCATCTCAAAAAAAAAATAAAAAATAAAAAAATAAAGGAAAACAAAGCCTGGGTGACAGAACATCTGTTTACAGTAAACAGATGGTTTACTGAATATTTTTAATCCCCTGTTGAGTTCTACTGTTCAGAAAAGAATATTCCTTTCAAAATGTTACTGATCATTAACATTGGTCCTGGTCACCCAAGAGTTCTGATGATGCACAAGGAGATTAATGTTTTCACATGTGCTAACACATTCATCGGTAGACCTTGGGTCAAGGATTCTTTTAGACTTTCGAGTCTTATTATTTAAGACTGTCAGTCTTTGCACTTCACCATTGTGCCCCAGATTATTCCTTCAACTGGCATGAAGAGGGGTATGGCAGCTGTGGGATTTGAACCATCATTTAACAAGATATGGGAAGTGAATAGCATTTGCTTACCATGACTTTAGTTTTAGTTTCACCTTCCAAATTAGACTTCTATACACTTTTTAAAGTTTTATTTAAGTTGTACTTTCATCATCATACACAGTAGTAACAAAGCCCTTTCTAATAGTCGTTGTATTAGCTACCTTGTGGCTGTTAATGTTCATGCTCCTGCAAGATCCTTTCAAATCCCTTTTTGTACCATCTACTTCCCTTTCCCTTCCAAGCATCAGTACTAATGTACAGCTCTTTAGTCCTCAAGCTGCTGAAGGGGCTTTTGCCCACAGGTGAAGAGATTGTAAAGCATATGGGACATCTGGGAGTTGATATGCTCATCCCTCCCAGTGTGGCCTTTAACCAATGACTGAACAGTGTAGGAGTATGAAAGTTCACTCCCTTGCCTGGTGTAAGGATAACTCAGACGTAACTTACTCTCCAGAGTTCCCCAGGAGGATCGTGCTGAAGCTGTCCTCTGAGGGATGTTCACCTGAGATTTCACTCTTCCTTGCATCCACTGTCTTCCCTTAGATCGTTTTCTTAAATTAATCCAACATACATCCTCATCTCAGAGCCTATGTCTAACTTAAGATACACCTATCGTACAGACCTCTCTGTCATGCCAAAATATTGCCGTCTGGTGGCAAGACTAAGAATATCAGAGTTCTTTGCATTCACGGCGTGACCTTTCTAATAAGAGCATTTTCCAACGTGCGGCAAGTTTCAATCTTCAAAAAAACCACAGCTACTCACAGTGTAAGATGCCTGTGGGGGTGTGGCTCTGGGCCTGGAAAAATTAGAGCAGTCTAGACCCTGAGCGGAGGCGAGCCGATAAGAAGCCTTCTGAACCTCACTGGCTCCCGTAGTGACGTCAGCCTTGGTTGATTAGTTTGTCGCCCCTTTTAGCCAATCGGGTTGGTGTCTCTTTGCCGCTAACCTAGTGCCTTCTCCGACCGTCCGTCCTCAGGACAGGTGTGCTCTCTTCCCTGAGCTTTTAGGGGTTGACTTTTCCAGTTCCAGATCAGATACGGCAAACATCGTTCGAGATGTCCCACCAAGAGGGCAGCACAGATGGCTTACCAGACTTAGGGACTGAAAGCCTGTTAAGCAGCCCAGAGGAGCAGTCTGGAGCAGCAGTGGCGACGGTGGCCTCCTCAGACACTGAAATGGCGGCCGCAGAGCCATCGACCGGAGATGGCGGTGATACCAGGGATGGTGGTTTCCCGAACGATGCCAGCACAGAAAATCAAGACATAGACCTAGAAAGCTCAAGTGAAGACGTCGAACTTGAAAGTGTGGAGGATTTTGAACATTTCCTCGTGAGTGGTGAAGGTTTATTTTATTACCCCTTAGTGGGAGAGGAGGAGACAGAAAGGGAGGAGGAAGAAGAAGAGATGGAGGAGGAGGAAGGGGAGGAGGAAGAAGAACAGCCTCGGGTGTGTCCACGATGCGGTGGCGCCAACCATGAGCAGTGTTTGTTAGAGGAGGATCGGGCGCTGGAGGAGTGGATTTCCTCAGAGACGTCTGCCCTGCCCCGACCTCGCTGGCAGGTCCTTACTGCTCTTCGCCAGCGGCAGCTGGGTTCAAGTGCCCGCTTTGTATATGAGGCCTGTGGGGCAAGAGCCTTTGTGCAGCGTTTCTGCCTGCAGAGTCTTCTTGGAGGCCATGATGGTTCTGTCAGTACTGTACACTTTAACCAGCGTGGCACCCGGCTGGCCAGTAGCGGTGATGACTTAAGGGTGATAGTGTGGGACTGGGTGCGGCAGAAGCCAGTACTGAACTTTGAGAGTGGTCACGATATTAACGTCATCCAGGCTAAGTTCTTTCCTAACTGTGGTGATTCCGTCATGGCCATGTGTGGCCATGATGGACAGGTGCGGGTAGCAGAACTAATTAATGCATCGTATTGCGAGAATACTAAGCGTGTGGCCAAGCACAGGGGACCTGCCCACGAGTTGGCTCTGGAGCCAGACTCTCCTTATAAGTTCCTCACTTCAGGTGAAGATGCCGTTGTGTTCACCATTGACCTCAGACAAGACCGGCCAGCTTCAAAAGTTGTGGTAACAAGAGAAAAGGATAAGAAAGTGGGACTGTATACAATCTCTATGAATCCTGCCAATATTTACCAATTTGCAGTGGGTGGACATGATCAATTTGTAAGGATTTATGACCAGAGGAGAATTGATGTGAAAGAAAACAATGGAGTACTCAAGAAATTCACTCCTCATCATCTGGTTAATTGTGATTTCCCAGCAAGCATCACCTGCATTGTGTACAGCCACGATGGCACAGAGCTCCTGGCCAGCTACAATGATGAAGATATTTACCTCTTCAACTCCTCTCACAGTGATGGTGCTCAATATGTTAAGAGATATAAGGGGCACAGAAATAATGCCACAATCAAATGTGTTAATTTCTATGGCCCCAGGAGTGAGTTTGTTGTGAGCGGTAGTGATTGTGGGCACGTCTTCTTCTGGGAGAAATCATCCTGCCAGATCATCCAGTTCATGGAAGGGGACAGAGGAGGTATAGTAAACTGTCTTGAACCCCACCCTTACCTACCAGTGTTGGCGACCAGTGGCCTAGATCAGCATGTCAAGATCTGGACACCCACAGCTGAAGCTGCCACTGAGCTTACTGGGTTAAAAGATGTGATTAAGAAGAACAAGCAGGAACGAGATGAAGATAACTTGCACCATATCGACCTGTTTGACAACCACATACTTCGGTTCTTCATGCGTCACCTGGCACAGAGAGCTCGTCGCCCCGGCTGGAGAGGAGGTCATGGAGCTGAGTTCCCAAATGAAGAGCTGGGTGAGTCTTCCAGCAGCTCAGATACATCCGAGGAGGAAGGCCAAGATCGAGTGCAGTGCTTGCCATCCTGAAGGCCTCATATCCAGTCTAGCTAGATGTTACCTGAGTACCCTGGACTTTAAAATTCAGTCTGACTAATTTAGAATTGTCAATAGATTAATAGATTTGCTTTTTGTCTTCTATTTTTCACAATATATTCTGAAAACCATCTCTTCCATCTCCTTCTCTCCTTTCTTCCTTCCACACATTCTTTGTCTCTCATTCCTTTCCTCTGTTTCTTTATGCCTCTTTTGTTACCCCTTATATGAGTGCATACACAACTTACTTATGCCTCTTTTCTTTGTTCCTTTATAATTTACCTCTAAAATTGCATAATTTTGTTGAAAAAATTAATGGCCTTATTAGATGCATCTACTCATTTCAGACATTCTGAAAACTATTCCTTTTTTACTTTTTTTCATCTTTTACCAATTTATTTTGAAGATCAAGTTCTTCAGTTGACTTGAAAATTTCATAAATGTGTTTATTCTTTAGAGGTAAAATAAGGCAAACCATAGTTCTTTGAATACTGACACTTGGACACACACAGTCTCAGAAAAGGAAAAGATAAGTAGTATGTAAATTAATTCCTAACACTTAGCCATACACACACACAGCTTCAAAAGTTGTGGTGACAAGAGAAAAGAATAAGAAAGTGGGACTGTATACAATCTCTATGAATCCTGCCAATATTTACCAATTTGCAGTGGGTGGACATGATCAATTTGTAAGGATTTATGACCAGAGGAGAATTGATGAGAAAGAAAACAATGGAGTGCTCAAGAAATTCACTCCTCATCATCTGGTTAATTGTGATTTCCCAACAAACATCACCTGCATTGTGTACAGCCACGATGGCACAGAGCTCCTGGCCAGCTACACACACACACATACACACACAGCCTCAGAAAAGGAAAACAAAAGAAGTAGTGTGTAGATGAATTCCTAATTAGATAATTCATCTCCTCAGAGCAAATAACTTGGGATTATCCACATTTTCTGAATCCATATGTTAATAATATTGATTAATTTGAGCACACTGAAGCTGGTAAGAACTAAATTAAATTTAATCACATGACATTGTTTATGCATTAAATTTTCTTGAAGTTTTATGCTTGGGAACTCCCACAGGATTACATTCCAGGAAATCCTCCTGAGACAAGCATCTCCTATAAGATGCCAGCTAGGAATATAAAAATCTCTCATATTTGAAAAAATATATTTTAATTAACTTTTAAGAGTAAGTTGCAATAAAATTGTTTATACTTACACACAGCCATTTGATACTGTTGGTAGAAGAATCCTATTTGACATCCATGCATTGCTTAAAATTTAGCTGTTTTATGAGTTTGTTTTAAAAATTGTTGCAATAAAGATTGTTTATACTTACAAGTGATGTAGTTGGTAGAAAAATCCTATTTGA
>NW_016852567.1:0-230 GCF_001698545.2 Rhinopithecus bieti | reverse complement strand
ATTTATTTATCTATCTATCTATCTATCTATCCTTTCTATTTATTTATCTATCTATCTATCCTTTCTATCTATTTATCTATCTATCTATCTATCTATCTATCTATCTATCTATCTATCCTTTCTATTTATTTATCTATCTATCTATCCTTTCTATCTGTTTATTTATCTATCTATCTATCTATCTATCTATCTATCCTTTCTATCTATTTATTTATCTATCTATCTATCTA
>NW_016852566.1:0-446 GCF_001698545.2 Rhinopithecus bieti | reverse complement strand
GGTACCAGCCACTGCAAAACATGCCAAATTGTAAAGACCATCAATGCTTGGAAGAAATTGCATCAACTAATGAGCAAAATAACCAGCTAACATCATAGTGACAGAATCAAATTCACACATAACAATACTAAACATAAATGTAAATGGGCTAACTGCTCCAATTAAAAGACACAGACTGGCAAGTTGGATAAAGAGTCAAGATCCATGGGTGTTTTGTATTCAGGAGACCCATCTCACATGCAGAGACACGCATAATCTCAAAATAAAGGGATGAAGAAATATTTACCAAGCAAATGGAAAGCTAAAAAATGCAGGGATTGCAATCCTAGTCTCTGATAAAACAACCTTTAAACCAACAAAGATCAAAAGAGACAAAGAAGGCCATTACATAATGGTAAAGGGACCAATTCAACAAGAAGAGCTAACTATCCTAAATATATATGCAC
>NW_016852565.1:0-1312 GCF_001698545.2 Rhinopithecus bieti | reverse complement strand
TTCATGCCTGTAATCTCAGCATGTTGGGAGGCTGAGGTGGGCGGATCACTTGAGGTCAGGAGTTCAAGACCAGCCTGGCCAATATAGTGAAACTTCATCTCTATAAAAATACAAAAATTAGCCAGGCGTGATGGCGATGCCTGTAATCCCAGCTACTCAGGAGACTGAGGCAGGAGAATCGCTTGAACCCAGGAGGTGGAGGTTGCAGTGAGACGGGATTGTGCCACTGCACTTCAACCTGGGCAACAGAGCAAGACTCCATCTCAAACAAACAAACAAACAAACAAAACAAAAAAAGAAAGATAAAATATGTAGTAGATACACAAAAAATAAAGAGAAAAAGTCAAATCAAACCACTACAAGAATATGATAAAATAACAAAATAAAACAGCAAGAGAGAAAGACATCAAAAGAATTTCAAAGCACACACAAACCAAATGGCACTAGTAAGTCCTTACCTATTAATAATCACTTTAAATGTAAGTGGATTAGAGCCCCAATCAAAAGACAGAAAGTGACTAAATAGACTGTTGACTAAATCAAGAGATATGAGGAATCTTTGAGAACACCAACCTAAGCTGAGAAAGCTGAATAAAGAACACACAGTTGCATTGCGCTGGCACCATAACTGCTCGCTCCACCCAACCAGCACTCTCACACCTACTCCCCAAGTAGGAGAAGGTTTTTCACACCAAATGTAGCCTGTGAAGTCTGCAGGGGACTGCTCTACCGAATGTGCACACATCAACAGAAGGTGAGAAGAAACATGAAAAACAGGAGGCATATCAGCACTGAGATAATAACCACAGTAACTTCCCAGTAATGCATCCTTAAAACATTGAGCTATACAAAGTGCCTGACCAAAACAAGAAACAACTAAAAAACTAAAAATAATTGTTTTAAGGAAGCTCAGCAAACTTCAGGAAAATACAGAGAAGCAGTTCAACAAAATCATAAAACAGTACATTAACAAAACAAGAATTTTTTCAACTTTAATTTTAGATACAGGGGTGCATGTGCAGGTTTGTTCCATGAGTATATTACACCTAGGCAGTGAGCACTGTACCTAACAGGTAGTTTTTTAACCTCTTCCGCCTCCCTTTCTCTCCCATCTAGTAGTTTGCAGTTCCTGTTTTTGCCATGTTTCTATCCACGGGTGCTCATTGTTTAGCTCCCTCTTCTGAGAGAATGCAGTATTGGGATTTTTGTTCCTGTGTTAATTTGTTTAGGATTATGGCCTCCAGCTCCATCCATGTTGCTGCAAAGGCCATGATGTAATTCTTTGTATGGCTGCATAGTATCCTATGGTGTA
>NW_016852564.1:0-272 GCF_001698545.2 Rhinopithecus bieti | reverse complement strand
CCACACTCTTTTTTTTTTTTTTGGGAGGGGTCTCGCTCTGTCGCCCAGGCTGGGGGGCAGTGGCCGGGTCTCCGCTCACTGCAAGCTCTGCCTCCCGGGTTTGTACCATTCTCCTGCCTCAGCCTCCCAAGTAGCTGGGACTACAGGCGCCCGCCACCTCGCCCGGTTAGTTTTTTTTTTTTTATTTTTTTTTTTTTTTAAGAAAAAAAAGGGTTTCCCCGGGTTAGCCAGGATGGTCTCGATCTCCTGCCCTGGTGATCCGCCCGTCTCGG
>NW_016852563.1:0-8147 GCF_001698545.2 Rhinopithecus bieti | reverse complement strand
AATCAGAGAAAGACAAGATTGTTCACTGTAGAAATGTAACGTCTACTTAAAGATGCTGGCATTTCACTTTCCCTGGAGTCAGAAAGAAAGGGATGAAGTTAAGACATCTAACATGTGTTGAGTACAGTCCCTGTGAGAGGTCCTGTGTTATGCCCTGCATCCTGTTTAACCGTTATCCCATTAACTCTTAGGGAGGGAGGCAGTTCATATGTCCGTTTTATAGACGAGAAAATGAGGATTTAGAGTGGAGTTTGTATTTGAGCTCAAGGCTTGTGTCTCCATACCCTGCACACTCACAACATCAACATGTCCTATAAGAAGGATTATTATTATCCACAGCTATGGTTTGTTATGGTCTTTGTTGATGACATTCAGCATTGACCTCTTGGGTAAGATATTCAGTAGTTAAGATTCACTGACTCCAGTGAAAGGTGTCTTCCATCATTATGTTCTTCTTCTCAACAATATATGAAAAGAGCATGTGAGTACCTCTTTCACTCCCAGCAAATAATAGTTGTGTCACCTCCACATGTTACTTCATGATTTGAGGCTTTGATTTCCCCTGCAAGATAAAATGCAATGAAGTGATACAGAAAAGAAGACATTCTATGCTGTCATCACACTAGGCCATGATGTTGATTTATGGATGGTCTGATTTCTTATATGCACTTAATATTTTGTGCAAACCTGAAAAGTGTCAAAATCCCCTTTAATAGATTAGCAGGCTGAGATGGGTTACAGTGAGCAAGCCTGGAAGTGGTGGAGCTGGGATCCACACCCTGGTCTGTCTGAGTCCAAGGGTAATCGTCTTGCGTTCACTATGGCACGTTTCCCTTATGTTGAGAGGTGCTGACATAGACAGTGCTTGTGATTCCTTTTGGTATGGCCTTCCTCCTTTCTAGCTTTTATCTGCCTGGAAGATCCAGGCACCCAAGAGAATGGAGCTTCCATGTAAATTTCCAGAATCCCTAGGATGAAAGCAGAGAGTATCTACCCTGAAACCAACAAGTCTAGGGTACACATTTCTGCCTTTTTTTCAGAATTAGGAAGAGGCAGGCAGATGGGCAATTGACAGGAATAGTAGAAGCATCCTCAGGGAAGTTGGCTGCTTTACTTAGTGAGAAAGCCATGGAAGGTGACATTTCTAACTGAGTTTTAAGTGGAGTACAGTCCTAAGAGAGGAGCTCTGTAGAAACAGCTGTTACCTGGGTTTGGGAATGTTAAAGACCTTCTCAAAGCCTGACTGTACTCACAGCTGGACCTAGCTATCAGGAGAGGGACTGCAGTATACCTGAGAAACTTTCAGAATACTTAACGGAAGCAGAGTCGGGGAAGCAATTTTGATAGTAGTCCATGAGAAAAAAAAGTATGGTGTTTTAAAATGCAAATGAACTAAAATTTAAATCCTGCTCTCTCAGTAGCTATGCAGCCTTAGGTGAGTTAATATCTTTGACCTTAGTATTTCTCAGGTGAAAAGGGGATAATTACCTACTCAGAACTTCACCTATCCCAAGAAAGCGTTCCTGACCGTGTGCTGGGCCATCCTTTACACTGGGATTAAGGTACCCCGTCTGTTTTCCAGGCTTCCTTGACTTTAATTCTGTTGTAGCTCTAATTAAGGAGCTCTGTAATGATCTGTCTGCAATCTTGTGAGAAATTTGAGGACTGGGAACCAACCAGAAACATGTCTGTTCCCTTCTGAGTCAACACAGTGCCTGGGATCTGGTGTCCGATAGGGATTTAAAACATACTGATTGAATGAGAAGTGATGACAGGATCTACATGGATCACAAAGGATAGTTGTTATTTTTACCTGTTAACTATTTAATAGTGATATTAAATGAAATATGAATGAACCTAGGACCAGGGAAGGCGGGTAAGTTGTGTCTTTCACATCAACCTTCATATGTTCCACAAGTTTTTCTTCCTTCATGTACCTAGGACACTCTTGTTCAAACACAAAAGTGGTTTCATTTTGGGTCTGTACTAGCTAGTTCCCTACAAATATCTTCAATACAAAATGAATGGAATACAAAATAACCTCCCTCATTGTTTTGTTTCCTGGACAAATGACGGGATGTACACAGAACTGCTACTTTTGTGATTTTGTGAGTAATGGTATAGATGTGCACAGATCATGGATATGGCCCCAGTGATCCATGGAATTGTCAAGTCCAGGTGAGTGCTGCCCCCCTCATAAAGATGCAGCACACCTTGATTTCTCCCACTTATTTGCTCACTACCCGATCCTGCCTCACTGCTGTCACCCTTCTTTTCCCTTCACTCTATACTGCAGAGACTTCTAATTCAGAAAGCAAACCCTTTCTAGTGGCCCTGTGTTTATGCATCAGAGTAAAATGTTAAATGCTTCCAAAACCTAGAAGGCCCTACAACATCTGGCCCATTTCCTCCTCAACGTTGCCCCTACCACTCCCCATGGGCCACACATCTCTAGCGGACCTGGACTCTGCAGCTTCTGGGTTGTGTCAGGCAGGCTCCTTCCCTCCTCAGGGCCTTTGCTCTAGCCATTCCCTCTGTCTGAAATGCTCCTCTCCCTTGTCTACAAGGATCACTTCCTCACCCACGCTGAGGCCTTGATCACTTCTCACCTTCTGGATGAGGCCTACCAAGGCCACCTTATGATGGACTGCTAAACCCACTCTCCTTGCCACCCTGTCGCTGATACCCCAGATCCTCTTTTCCTTGGCCCAAGTGTCCTTTCTATTATAGCATTTTGCATCTAATGGACTATTTAATTACTTATTAATGATTATTGCTATTCTCTCTCCAGCTGATAATGGCTCCTGCTACAGTATTAGCTCCTGATGGTAGGGATCTTTGTCTCTTGCTCACTGGTATATCCCAAGCAGCCCAGATCTCATCTCTGCTGAGCATACATTGGAGTCACTCAGAAAATACCTGTGCATGTAATGAATGTACTTGTCTCCTGTACTAGATGGGAGACTTGTGAGGGAAAGGGCCATGTGTTGTTGGTCTTTGTAAATCCACCATCCACACTCTGATACAACCAGAAGGGCACTACTGAATAGTTGTTGAATTAATTAATCTTTTGAAAATGACACTGATAGGGAAAACATTCTCTTTACATTCTGCAGCTTTTCCAGTAGTTGCCATTTGTTTCGGCACCATATAGGTACTAGATGCCATAGGCAGAATCTGGCACCATATCGGTACCAAATGCCATAGAAAGGCAGCCATGGGATACCTGAAGGCCAGAAGTCTGATTCGTTTTCCATGGCATCTTCACAGGGCGGCACAGTTCCTTCCACACAGCATGACTTGAGGTGGTGTTTTCAGATCTCGGTCATTCATCACCTAAATTGTTTTGGTTTTATCTGGACAGGACATATACTATGATTTACATATTGCATTTTATTTTCACAAGACAGTGGCTTTCAGAAAGAAACACGATTATATAATTAAACACAAAGCAGAACGATGTTATGAAAAATTTGAAATCAAAGTGGAAGCTATTGTTTTGTAATAGGACACATAACAATGGATGGGCTACACTAGGCACTTCATGTACCTTTTTATTTAACCCCAGTGAAAACCCTTCAATCACAATGTTGTCATTCCCATTTTCACAAGGGAGAAGATTGAGATATAAGGCCTTATGTAACTTGCCCAGTATCTGACAGCTAGGAGTTATCTGAGTGAGGTAGAATTTTCCAGGCTCATTGATGAGAACACCCCACAAAGACGGCAGTATAGGCAGACCCCCACCACTTAACTTGCCCCTGGAGTTCTCTCTGCTTCCCTCCGCATTTCTCTTGCACACATCTCTGCAACATTTTCCTCCCATCTCCTAACACTTTCAGAAGCTCCTCATCTTAGAGGTTGTTCTCCTGCTCCTTTGGCCAAATGCTGGAAAATTCAACACTAATTTCTGCAGAGGTAGAGGAATGGAGTTTGTTTCAAGTCCTCGTGAAAGGATAAAATAATTGGTACTTACAGCTGCTTCAAGGTCTTGATGAAGCTGGATCTGGAGGAGGGTCTTTTATGCACAGCTAGTCCCTGCGTGAGAGAATTTTGGTCTTGGAAGGACGCCTTCCCCTCCACAAAGACATCAGGCCAGCCCACGAGGAAGATAGTTTACTTATCAATGACACTGTGTACCCACAGGCTCAGGCCAGTTTCGTCAGAAGCAGAACAGGCTTTCCAGGGTCACCAAGCTGTTCTAAAACTTCACAAATTCATTAGANGAGCCAGCCATTCTCTGGGAGTGCAAGATGGAAAAATATGAGGTTTCCCTTTTCCTCTTTTCAATCTTTTTCCAGGTTATTTATTTCGAGGCAAGTCTGAAAATCCATAGTTCTGTTAGCAGTTTTCCTACACTACAATAGTATATCCTATGAGTGAACAGCCATCACATTCTTAGATTCTTTTGCTTTAGCATTGATCAAATAGCTTTTACTACCAGCCTACATCTCAGAAGGAAGCATCCTTCATTTTTGTGTCAGATGAACTTCTCATTGTGTGGAATTCACAAAATTCTAATAAAGAAATTATATTGGGGGAAAATGGTATTGCTTTCCTGCAATATCAGAATACATAATAATTGCTGTTTCAGGGCCCACCATGTATCAGGTGTTTTATATATCTTACTGATAGTTTTCATAAAATCCCTGTGACGTAAGAATCTTTCTTCCAGTTTCACAGATGAGGAAATTTAGGCTCAGAACGATAGATTACTTGTCCCTGTTCACACAGCTGGGAGGTGCAGAGCTGGGATTTAAAAGGCATGCATCACAATCCATTGCCTGCATTGGTCAGCAGTATCCCTACATTTTACATAGTCTTGGAAAGAAATCCCTGTGTCTCTGAAAGCCACTAATGTAAGTTTTAAAATTCTGTACTGCTGTTATGTCATCCATCTATTTTAGAGTTTGACTTATGACAAATGGTATTTTCCTTTCCTGTGAAATATTTAGTTTAGTTTACAACAATATATTTGGGGCGGCAGCTTTGAAAATGTATATATAAATAAGTAATGTTGATTTACCCCTTTTGTGTGCTGAAAGCTATGCTATGCACTGTGTAGAGGCCCATGGACTAATGAATTTGCTTTCTCTCCCTATGACACCTACCAGCTTCTAGAAGACTTTGCGTGGCTCCTGATACACAAAAGCCACACATAGGGTACCTATGTGGAAAGTAACCAGTGTACTGCCTCCAGTTTGGAAGTGGGTGTTTTGCTATCAATGTTTCAGTATGAAATGTATTCATTCAGCAAAACCTCTGCAATGCCTGTATGTTTCATGCAGTGTAACTGACTGATAGAGCATATGTAAAGACCAAGTAAAACTGGTCCTTGTTCATAACCATCTCCTAGGAAAACAAAGCAAAAAAGAATGTAAATTCTCAATTATAGTCTGCACAGGGTGTATTTGCTGTGAAAGAGGGGAAGAGAGGGAGAGGAGACAAGAAATTTGATGGAGAAAGAGTAGAGGAAATAGGAGCAGGACTCACATCTGGCAGACTGAATCCTTGTGACAATGAACATGCATGTCTGTGCTTGAAAATGCTGTTATTTGTGAGTTCAGAGGCGTGATTTCATATTCCTGCATGTTTATGCCTTCCACCTAAACACTTAAATAATTAGATTAGCAATCTTATATTAATTCATTAATCTCTGCAGTTAATTTATTTTAAACAATCACTTGTAAAGCCTAGGGGAATTTCTAAGTGAATCTCACTGTGAGAACATTTCAGAAACTGAGAGATTATTAGAAAGGCCAACATCAATTATGAAGCCAGGAATTCAGCATTACACTGGTACTAGAAGCTATTGACAAACAGGAGCTAGGTTAAAAGAAAGTCCCCGTGTTTCATGCACTGTGGTAGGCTCTGGGTTTGTCAGGGACATTTAGGAACTTTGCAGGTGTCTCATGCAGAAAATCATGCGGGCATATCCTAACCCCAGTGCCAGTGGTCTGTAAAATTTGTCACAGGTACTTATCTGAGAGGTGTTTTACACTCACACACCCACACATGCGTGTGCGCGCGCGCGCGCGCGCGCGCGCACACACACACACACACACACACACACACACCTCTTATAAATTAGAATCCTGGAACGCTGATTGGATCACAGAGCTAGCTGGCGTTGGAGACTCTAAAGCCTCAAGGAATGTCTATCACACGAGTTTTCCATAATAAGTTATTTAGTTTAATTCAGAGCCACTGCCTGCCATTCCTCTGGCTTTGCTTGTCTGTTTTGGCCCCACAAGAGAACCCTGAAACTGAAGTCTGCCTCATTTAAAAGGCAGGAACAGAAGGGGCAGCCCCAGCATCTGAGCCCTTCGCACTGAGAATGACATCGTCTTACCTGGAAGTGTCCTCCATTGTTGCTGTCACACCTCAAGCTGCCTGTTACTCAGAACTATATTGCAATCAGTCTTCACTACATAACATTTAGCATTCTTGGCCCTTGGCGTTTAGCTGTACCTGCTTTAATTTGCACCTTAGAGCTATACAGGTTATGACTGAGCCAGATATTAGTCTTCATCCTCCGCAGTGGTTTAGATAATGCAGTGCATCACTTTAGCCACAAGAGATTCCATATAGTCATAATGTAAATACCTGTGTATAGTTTTCTATTGCTTCATAAAAAATTACCACACACTTAGTGGCTTAAAACAGCACACATTTATCATTTCACAGTTTCCATAAGTCTGCCGTGGATCAACTGTGTTCTCCATTTAGGACCTTGCAAGGCTAAAATCAACTTGTCACTCTCACAGACACACCCAGGATCACGTTTGCTCAAATGTCTGGGCACCCCGTGGCTCAGTCATGTCGACACATAAAATTAACAAGTGTCTTGACACAGCTTGTAAATTAACCATTATATTTTAATTCCCTTTTATCTTAGTTAAATGATCTATTTCCCTGTTTTCATACCTATAAAATGAAGCTGTGAATAGTTTTACTTTGTTAGTTGCATGTTTATTAATTTTGAGGTTATATGTGTGAATAGGCAAAACAGTTAATCAGGCAGTTTACCTTCTTTACTGCAAAAGGGAACTTTTATCATGTGGTATGCAGACTTTTAATAGTTGTGAAATTTTACCACATAGCAAGTTCTTCTACAAGCTCTTTAAATGCTTTACCTCATTTGATTCATAAGTACCTTTATTATCCCTATGTTCGTAGGAAGACATTTCATATGACACACAGAAGCTAAGTAATTTATCCTAAATGACATCTTATAAGTGGCAGGCCCAGGATTGGAATCTATGACTGTAGAACCAGTCTTCCTATCCAATTATGGTGATCATATAATTTATCATTCAAACACGTGAAAGAGAGCAATATTAAAATTATGCCTCCCCAATTGGCATAAGACAAAAAAGTCAGACATATCAAGCCAATTGCTCACTAAGTCTGTGACAGTTTTTTTTTTGCTTACACATAACAAAATCTTACTTAGACTGGCTAAATCACAAAGCAAGTTCATAATCTTACAGCATTTGTAACATCCTCATGACATGACTTTTCTCCCTCTACTATGTTATTCCTGTCAGCATACACACTGGTGTTATTTTTCCCATGTTAACAAAATGCAAACACCAAAATCCTGTTTACTTCACTCCTTTTACTTGCTTAGTGCCATTTATCTGTTCCCCAATTGCAAGCTTTCCACAGAGTGTTGTCTATGGTCACTGTGTCCCATTTCTCTCCTCCTATTCTGTCTTAATCATACTTCAGCCAGGCCTACGCACCTTCCACTAAACAAACTGTTGTTGTCAAGGTAACCATGACACCAATATTTCTAAATCAAATGGCTATTTCACAGTCTTCTCTTTAATTGACCTATTTATACTTTTGGATAGAGTTTGTGTGGGCATGGTGGCTCGTGCCTGTAATCTCAGTGCTTTGGGAGGCCAAGGAGAGTGGATCACCTGAGGTCAGGAGTTCGAGACCAGCCTGGCCAACATGGGAAAACCCTGTCTCTACTAGAAATACAAAAATTAGCTGGGTGTGGTGGCACAGGCCTGTAATCCCAGCTACTCAGGAGACTGAGGCAGGAAAATCACTTGAACCCAGGAAGTGGAGGTTGCAGCAAGTGGAGACTGCACCATTGCACTCCAGCCTGGGCAACAAGAGTGAAACCCTATCTC
>NW_016852562.1:0-578 GCF_001698545.2 Rhinopithecus bieti | reverse complement strand
CAAGCATGCACATACACAGAGGCATATATGCACATGCACTAACATACGCATAGTCACAGATACACCTGCAGGTGCAAACACCTATATATGGGGTCATATTCATACGCAGGAGTTAATATATTTGTGCTCACCAAGTAGAGAGTAGAATTGTAGTTGTTAGAGGCTGGGAAGAGTAGAGGAAGAGAAGATAGGGAGAGGCTGGTTGGTGGATACAAAGTTACAGCTGAATGAGAGAAATAATTTCTACTGTTCTGTATTACTGTAGGATGAATATGGTTAACAATAACTTAGTGTATACTTTCAAAAAGCCAGAAGAGAGGATCTTGAATTTCTTTGTTCACAACACAAAGAAATGATACATGTTTGAGGTAATGGATATGCTACTCTGATTTGATCATTACACATTGTATAAATGTATTGAAATATCACTCTGTATCCCATAAATATGTATAATTATTATGTGTCAACTAAAAATAAAAGAAAAAACCACACATATATGCACACATAGACGTGCACATGAACACACAGACATAAGCATGGATATGCGGATACATGCAGAGTTGCACATATACACACAC
>NW_016852561.1:0-443 GCF_001698545.2 Rhinopithecus bieti | reverse complement strand
CTTCACCATAGGCCTCAATGCGTTCCCAAATATTCCTTTGCAGATTCCAGGAAAACAGTGTTAGCGAACTGGTCCATGAAAAGAAAGGTGTAACACTGTGAGGTGAATTCACAAATCACAAAGCAGTTTCTCAGAAAGTTTCTTTCTAGTTTTGTGTGGGGATATTTCCTTTGTCACCATAGGCTTCAAAGAGATCCAAATACACCTTCTCAGATTGACCAAAACTGTGCTAACAAACTGCATTATGAAAAGATTCATGTAATTTTGTGACATGAATTCACAAATCACAAAGCAGCTTCTCAGAAAGTTTCTGTCTAGTTTCTGTCTGAGGACATTTCCTTTGTCACCATAAGCTTTAATGTGCTCTGAAATATCCCATAGCAGATTCCAAGAAAACAGTGTTAGCAAACTGCTCAATGTAAAAAAACAGTGTAACATAGAGA
>NW_016852560.1:0-891 GCF_001698545.2 Rhinopithecus bieti | reverse complement strand
TTTATTAATAATTAATATTTATATTTGATGTTTGATTAAAATTAATATTTTAGCATATCAAACACATGTTGCAATTAATGATAATATGAATATTCTAAGACATAAACAGGTAAAGATTATACAACAAAAATTCCAAAAGAAAACCGTCTAATAACTAATAAGAGTATTTGCAATACCTTATAATAAGACATTTGCAATACCAAGAGTAATCTAAAATATCCAAGTAAAATTAAAATGAGAATTTTCACTTAAAAAATAGCTGGATTTTTTTTAAATGAGGATACTCAGAAGTAAATAAATTATGAATGGAGTGACCGTATGAAGCTGGTGGGAATGTTTATCTGCAGATTCTTTCAGCTGATGCTCATAGAAAACAACTCACAGAGTCTAACAGGTAAGTATTGTTGTGTATCATGAAACAGACTTGGCCAGGCGTGGTTGCTCACGCCTGTAATCCCAGTACTTTGGGCAGCTGAGGCGGTGGATCACCTGAGGTCAGGAGTTCAAGACCAGCCTGGCCAATATGGCAAAACCTTATCTCTACTAAAAATACAAAAATTAGCCAGGCATGGTGGCAGGCACCTGCAATCCTAGCTACTCGGGAGTCTGAGGCAGGAGAATTGCTTGAACCCAGGAGGCAGAGGTTACAGAAAGCCAAGATCACACCATTGTACTCCAGCCTGGGCTATAGAGCAAGACTCTGTCTCAAAACAAAACAAAACAAAAAAAAGAAAAAAAAAAAAAGAAAAGAAATAGACAGGATGGGCAGTTCTGAACTGGTATGAAAGCTTGAGGATGTCACCCACTAGGAATTTCAGTCTCTTAACTCTTTTTTCACTAGACATATCTTTTAGTTTCATTTTGGCTTCAAGGTCACAAACGGATGTAGCA
>NW_016852559.1:0-579 GCF_001698545.2 Rhinopithecus bieti | reverse complement strand
TCGGGACAAAATGTAATGTTAATTGCTAAATTGGATGGTATCCCATAACTTAACTGTTAGACAGGTATTACTAACTATAGTCACCATGCTGTACATCATATTTCTAGAATGTATTTATCCTACATAACTGAAACTTTGTATCCTTTGACCAACATCTCTCCACTTTCCCCACCCAGTCCCATCCCTGGTAAACACCATTCTACTCTCTGCTTATATAAATTCAACGTTTTTAGATTCCATGTATAAGTGGACCATGTAGGATTTTTTTTCATATTTGGCTTATTTCAATTAGCATTTTGCTCTTCAGATTCATCCATGTTGCTGCAATGGCAGTGTTGTCTTCTATTTTAAGGTTAAATAATATTTAATTATTTCATATGTTGTTGAACGCTTAGGTTGGTTTTATAACTTGGATATTATAAATGATGTTGCAATAAACATGAAAGTTCATATGTCTCTTTGAGATATGTATTTTATTTCTCATATATATAATGAGGGACTGCTGGATCATATTAAACTATCTGAAAAGGAAATCAAGAAAACAATCTCATTTACAATAGCATCAAGAAGAATAGATTA
>NW_016852558.1:0-448 GCF_001698545.2 Rhinopithecus bieti | reverse complement strand
CTCCACGAAATACAGGTGTAACTAAGTGGGCTGAATTCACACATCACAAACTGGTTTCTCATAAAGCGTCTTTTTTTTTTTACAATGAGGCTTTTTGTGGTCTCGGAGCGCCACCGTTTGTCGCATTGCAGATTCTGCGAAAAGTCTGCTTGCAAGCTTCTCAGTGAAAACAATGATGGAAATCTGTGGGCCGAGTTCACCCACAACAAAGAAGTTTCTGAGAAGGCTTCCCTGCAGGTTTGTCTGAGGATACTTCCTTATTCACCATGGGATTCAACGATATCCAAGACATCACTTCTGAGATTCCAAAAGTGAGTGCAAGCAAACTCCCACATGGAAAGGTGGTGTAACACTGTAAAATGAATTCACACATCACAAAGCAGTTTCTCAGAAAGCTTCACTCCGGTTTTTCTCGGAGGATATTTCCTTTATCCTTCTACCCTTCAAA
>NW_016852557.1:0-737 GCF_001698545.2 Rhinopithecus bieti | reverse complement strand
CAACAGGACAACTCTGTGAGATGAATTCACACATCCCAAGGCAGTTTCTCAGAAAGCTACTTTTTGTTTTTTGTCTGAGGATATTTCCTATGTCATCGTAGGCCTCAATGTGCTCCAAAATATCCTATTGAAGATTCCATGAAAACATTGTTACCAAACTGCTTAATGGAAAGAACGGTATACCTCTGTGAGATGAATTCACACTTCAACAACTAGTTTCTCAGAAAGCTTCTTTCTAGTTTTATCTAAAGTTATATCCTTTTCACTATAGGCCTCAATGCACTCCCAAATATCCCTTTGCAGATTCCACGAAACCAGTGTTAGCACACTGTTCCATGAAATAAAGGTGTAACTCTTTTAGATGAATTCACACATCACAAATAACTTTCTCAGAAAGTTTTCTTCTACTTTTACCTAAAGATATTTCCTTTGTCACCATAGGCTTGAATGCAATCCAAAATATCCCTTTTCAGATTCCCTAAAAATAGTGCTACCAAACTGCAAATTGTGTAACTCTGTGAGATGAATGAACACACTATGAAGCAGTTTCTCAGAAAGTTTCTTTCTAGTATTTATATGAAGGTATTTCTTTTTCCACCATAGGCTTCAATGCATTCCCAAATATCCCTTCTCAGACACCACAAAAACAGTGTTACCAAAGTAGTCCCTCAACAGAAACGTTTACCTCTATGAGATGAACATACACCTCACAAAGCAATTTCTCAGAAAGCTTCCTT
>NW_016852556.1:0-397 GCF_001698545.2 Rhinopithecus bieti | reverse complement strand
CTATCCAGCAACCTGAGAAGCACAGAGCGTTAAAGCCTCCACCGTGTGAAGAAACTACATTAGGTTAACTAGCTATTGAGTACCTTCAAAGCACTCAACTGACAGGTTGTACAAACTGGAAATTATAATACTTATGACATTTTTACCTTTCATATAACCAATAATCTACCACAGAATACAGTATTTTTAAAACTATTAACAAGCAATATGTTAAATAATGTATTATATCTGTTTGTTTCTGACCAAGTCTGTACAATATTGCTGGGGTGCCCTCTCCCCTCAGTGTCACTGTTCACTTTGGAGGGTTACTTTAGGAAGAGGACAACAATATTGCTGGGGTGCCCTCTCCCCTCAGTGTCACTGTTCACTTTGGAGGGTTACTTTAGGAAGAGGACAA
>NW_016852555.1:0-916 GCF_001698545.2 Rhinopithecus bieti | reverse complement strand
AGACGGAGTCTTGCTCTGTCACCGGGGCTGGAGTGCAGTGGCCGGATCTCAGCTCACTGCAAGCTCCGCCTCCCGGGTTTACGCCATTCTCCTGCCTCAGCCTCCGCAGTAGCTGGGACTACAGGCGCCCGCCACCTCGCCCGGCTAGTTTTTTGTATTTTTAGTAGAGACGGGGTTTCACCGTGTTAGCCAGGATGGTCTCGATCTCCTGACCTCGTGATCCGCCCGTCTCGGCCTCCCAAAGTGCTGGGATTACAGGCGTGAGCCACCGCGCCGGGCCCACTTATTCTTTTAGTCAACATTTATGTATGTGACAGGATAGGACGTTTCCTTTTCCCTCCTCTCTTCCCAGCTTTACCTCTGGTATGCACTGTGTAAATATGTACATGTGGATGCACCTGCACATGTGTGTATGCACACATACTTAATGTACTATGGCATCATATTTAGACCATGAGTGATCAATATTAGCATGAAAGTGGCATTTTTTTCATAAGAGGCTTTACTTAATGTAATATGAGAATTTCTCTTGACCTGCCAGGATGGCACTTGAATACAAGACATTCTTGGATCTCTCTTGTAAGCCAGAAGTAGGGAAGTTAGGAGGCAGGAAAGAAAAAGTGAAGGTGTACAAAATTCATCAGCACGCAAATAAGAAAGCAAAGAAAACATACATATTCTGACTAGCATCTGATGCTCAAGTGTATCTGTAATTAGACAACAATAATCATGAGATTTTTAAAGAAAAAAATTGTTTCAGACATCCTGTCAAACTTTATAGGACATAGCAAAATAAAGTTTAGAGTGTTTAATGTGTCTCAGGAGCTGTGAATATAAATGTTGACGAAGATGGCCTTTGCATTCCTCTCAACTTGACTAAATTTTAGACAGTTTTTTTTTTTTTTTTTTTTTTTTT
>NW_016852554.1:0-886 GCF_001698545.2 Rhinopithecus bieti | reverse complement strand
GACAAAGCAAACAAAACATAAAGCGGGGAAAGGACACCCTTTTCAACAGATGGTGCTGGGATAATTGGCTAGCCACATGTAGGAGAATGAAACTGGATCCTCATCTCTCACCTTATATAAAAATCAACTTGATGGATTAAGGATTTAAACCTAAAACCTGAAACTATAAAATTCTAGAAGATAACATTGGAAAATCCTTCTAGACTGACCAAGAACCCAAAATCAGTAAAACAAAGATAAGTAGCTGGGACCTAATTAAACTAAAGAGCTTCTGCATGGCAAAAGGAACAGTCAGCAGAGTAAACAGCCCACAGAGTCAGAGAAAATCTGACAGAGGACTAATATCCAGAATCTACAATGAACTCAAACAAATCAGAAAAAAATCCCATCAAAAGTGGACTAAGGACATGAATAGATAATTCTCAAAAGAAGATATGCAAATGGCCAACAAACATGTGAACAAATGCTCAACGTCACAAATGATCAGGGAAATGCAAATCAAAACCGCAATGTGATACCACCTCACTCTTGCAAGAATGGCCATAATCAAAAAATCAAAAAACAGTAGATGTTGGCATGGATGCGATGATCAGGGAACACTTCCACACTGCTGGTGGGAATGTAAACTAGTACAGCCCCTGTGGAAAGCAGTGTGGAGATTCCTTAAAGAGCCAAAAGTAGAACTACCATTTGATCTAGCAATCCCACTAGTGGGTATCTACCCAGAGGAAAAGAAGTCATTATTCGAAAAGATACTTGCACACACGTTTATTGGCAGCACAATTCACAACTGCAACATCATATAACCAGCCCAAATGCCCATCAATCAATGAGTGGATAAGGAAACTGTGAGATATATATATATATATATATATATATGATGGAA
>NW_016852553.1:0-739 GCF_001698545.2 Rhinopithecus bieti | reverse complement strand
CGCCTGTAATCCCAGCACTTTGGGAGGTCAAGTCAGGTGGATTGCTTGAGCTCAGAAATCCAAGACCAACCTGGGAAACATGGTGAAACCCTGTCTCTACAGAAAATACAAAATTTAGCCAGGTGTGGGGGCACACCTGTGGTCCTAGCTCCTCAGGAGGCTGAGGTGGGAGGATACTGGATCCTGGGAAGTCAAGGCGGCAGTGAGCTGTGATCCACTGCACTCCAGCCTGGGCAACAGAATGAGACCTTGTCAGGGGGGCAGAGCTCAGGAGAGGTTTTCTTTTTTCTTTCCTTTTAAAAACCTTTTTATTTTGAAACAATTGTAGACTCAGAGGAAGTTGCAACAATAGTAAGTAGAATCCCCACAACTCTCCCCGGCTCCCCCAGTATGACACTTTGTATAACTATAGCACATTAGCAGAGTCAGGAAATTGACTCTGGTGCAATCTGTTCACTACACACCCTGTTTGGTTCTCACCAGTTTTTACAGGCACACATTTGTTCGCTGTGTGTGTGTGTGTGCGCGTGCCATCTGTAGTGCTATGCCATTTTCTTCTTCCACGTATATAGATTCGTGCAACAATCAACACAGTCATGATACAAAACTATTCTGTCACCACAAAATAACTGCCATGTGATACCCCTTTATCACGGCTCCCTACCTCCTATCTGATAGGGAGCACCTTGAGAGCAGAACCCCAAACAATAGAAATAGAAATAATTAAAAGGCATTGTAA
>NW_016852552.1:0-2992 GCF_001698545.2 Rhinopithecus bieti | reverse complement strand
GTCCCTCCTGAGCGAGGGTCTTTCGGAGGCCCCGGGGGTGTTGGGGGGGCAACAACGGTGCCTCATCCCCACCTGGAGGCGTCAGAGAGACCCCACGGGGCACCCGACCTTCCCCGGTCCTGGGGCGGTCCTGGGGCTCTTGGTCGACCTCTTCCTGCCCCAAGGCCCCCCCAGGGCTTTCTTCAGAGCCAGGGTGGTCAGAAGAGCCAGGATAACCCCAAGCTCGGCCACGGGGCAAGGAGGGTGGAGGCGAATCTCACCTTTCCCAGCCACCCCAGTACTCCCACAGTAGAGGGGCGGCTTCAGGGCCAGGCTGGCAGCTACCCCGACCCCGTGGCCCCACCGTGTGGGTGGCCAGGCACACAGTAGGCACTTAATACATGCTCCTGGCTTGAAGGAGGCAGGGCTTTTGACCGCAGAGTCGGAGGGTGCAGTGTGCTCAGGGACGTAAATTCCCAGCACTCTGTCTCCGGGTCGGGTCACCCGGGCTCTCAGGCCTGGCAGGGAGTGCGGGGGGCTCAGCTCCCCGGGACCCAGGTGGGCACTGAAGCCTGAGGCTGGGAGTGGGGCAGGTGCTGGGCAGACTCTCTGCGTCCAGCCAGGTAGCCCCACCTTATTCAAAATACCCACCCTGGGGCCCACCCTGGTCCACCGAGTCAGCAAGTCAGGTGCAGCCTCCCCATCCTTGGGTGTTTGGAAGCTTGGGCAGCAGCTAAGGTGGGGTGGGGTGCAGCTGGAGAGGAGGAGTCTCACCGAGTGTGGCCTCAGCCAGCTGTCCCCAAGCTCTCTCTGTGGGCCCCACAGGGCCTGCAGTGCCCCATCCCCGTCTTGGAAGGAGGCCGATGTGGCAGGCAGACTCTGCTCCAGGAGCCTGGTCCTGCTGCACCCTGGTGCTCAGACCTGGACATTGGAGCTGAGCCCCTGGGCTTCCAGGCCCTCTGCTGCAAGGCTGGGGCTGCCTCCTTTGTCGGGTCTGGATGTGGCTCTGACGCCTCTGGCCACCCAGACTTGTGCCTCTGGGGAACGCCAGGCTGATGTGACCCCAAAGGGAAGGCACCAGGGACCCCACAAACACAGGACTTTTCACCGAGTGCTCACATCACCTCGCAGGCTTAGGAGTGAGGACATAGACACTGAATAGGGGCAAAAGTAACCCCATACTTTGGTGGGCAGCCACACGGCAAGCACTCCTGGAAAGAAGTGCATGCGATTTGGTAAAATGCAGAATTCATGGGCTCCTGGAGTCTGCGGCGGAAGTTTCGGTTCTTGCAGCCTAAAACCCCTCAGCAGGCATTTCCCGCACCTGGGTCACTCAGAGCTGCTTCTGTTCAGGAGGGGGGCATGTGGGCGTGTGGGGAGGAGCCTCGGGCAGGGGCCGCAGGCTCTTTCTTTTACCCACCTGCTGCTTTCCTTTAAAGATCTGTGGGCTTTGATCTCTGTTATTTCGGGGAGTGGTGGGAACTTCCAGACGTTTTGTGAGTCATTCCAGGTGCCCGCACCCTCGCCTGCAGTGCTAAAGCTTTGACCCAAGCAGAGGGTGTGATGTCGGTCCTGTGTCCTGGCGCCTCAGTTATGTTGGATGAGGGCGCAGTTATGGAGATCATCCAGGATCTGGATTCAATGCCCCATGTCTTCTAGAGCTGGTGAGCAGCTTTTGGGTGCCACACAGAAACAGCCAAGAGCCCTCCGTGAGCCACAAGGAACGGCCTCCTCATCAAGCCCTCCTGCCTCTCGGTGCCAGCCCTGTGTGCCCAGCATGTGCTGGCACGGCTTCCTCCTGAGGACGCTTGCAGTGGTGTCGGAATTCTGAGGGGCTTCCCGGCTGCACGATCAGGTCCGTGGTCCAGGCCCATGACTTGGTGGCACTCTTGTCCTCTTACTTCCAACTTTTCCCTGGCCTCTACCCATCCTCTGCCCCACCTCACTGCCCTTTCCCACCAGACATTCCCCTCTGCTGGAGGCAACTGCCTGAACTGCGGCTCCTGGCTGGAGCGAAGAACCTGGTTCCTCCCTCCCTGCCCAGGCCCTGGCCACCCTCCCTCCTCCACGAGGGGCCCAGCGTAGGACACCCAGATTCTTCTCCTGAGACCTTGCTCGGAGGGGTTGCTGGGCCCTTGTTACACCTGGACACTGTCAGGATCGGCCTTGTCCTTCTCCCTCGGTCTCCCGCAGTTGGCGCTCAGCTGGACTGGGCTGAGGTGGGTGGAGCAGGGGTCTTCAGGGCCTTGGCTCTCATTTTCCCTAAAACAATTCTGAAAAGCTGCCAAACCACTCGCACGTGTTGACGTCAACATCTACGTTTCTTTAAAATCCAGACATGTAAATAATGGCTAATAATGTCATTTCTGGTGTGATGTAAATACTCACATTTTGAAATAAAACTGTTAGTCACTCCTGTAAATGTATCTAGGAAGCTAAATGCCAAAATGGTTTTGATACCTACTGTCAGTCATTTAAAGAATCTGTAAACACAGTCTTCTTTAACGGTCGGAGATCTTCATGCTAACATTTTCCTTAGACGCATCATAGCCATCTGGTTTTGCCCAGATTGTATCTGATGATGAATTATTTTATGCCCTAGTTTCTGTTAACTCCTCATCACACTTTGCAGCAAACACACATGTAATTTTCAATAAATCAGATATTTAATACAGAAAAAAGTAAATGTTGAAGTAAATGGCGGTGGACCATGACCGGCTTCTGCAGGGAGCTGCCCTGTGGCTCTGGCAGCAACACGGCCTCCTCACTTTGTCTCTGTTTGCTGGGCTGGCCGTGTCCTGCCAGGCTCACCCCACAGGGTAACCAGGGCAGCTGGGAGCAGACGGAGCCCCCCGTCCACCTGTGTGTGAGTGTATTTGTGTGTGTGTATTCGTATGTGAATTTGTGTGTGTGTATTTGTGTGTGTGTATGTATATGTGTATTTGTGTGTGTGTGTATTTGCGTGTGTATGTGCATATTTGTGTGTATGTGTATTTGTGTGTGTATGTGTGTA
>NW_016852551.1:0-915 GCF_001698545.2 Rhinopithecus bieti | reverse complement strand
CTCATGATTTCCAGGTACAGACGTGAACCTCTTTTAAAAAAATTAGGGAAAATACGCAATTTTGTCTTAGAGCTCCTTCCAGCAGAGAGACTTATTATTCTTACTGAAACATGTCTACTATCTGTATAACCTTATTTCTTTTCTTTTCTTTCTTTCTTTTTTTTTTCTTTAAATTGACATGGAGTCTCGCTGTGTTGCCCGGGCTGGAGTGCAGTGGCATGATCTCAGCTCACTGCAGTCTCTACCTCCTGGGTTCAAGTGATTCTCCTGCCTCAGCCTCCCGAGTAGCTGGGACTACAGGTGCCCACCACCACACCAGGTTAATTTTTATATTATACAGGCTGGTCTTGAACTCCTGACCTCAAGTGATCCACCCGCCATAGCCTCTCAAAGTGCCGGGATTACAGGCATGACCCAATGCTCCTGGCCCCTGTATAACCTTATTTCATCCTGAGGACTGAAGGCTGTGATCAAATAGGTCATGTGCATAGAGTCATTAAAATGTAATTTTACAAATGCAATGCACAGCCTTATTTGGGTCCTGAATTTGGGGGAAAACATCTATAAAAGACATTTTGGGGATAACAGGATAAATTTGAATATGAAGCATAACTTAAATGACATTATATAATTAATTTTCTTAGGTGTGAGAATAGTATCGTGATTATATAGGCACATGTCCTTATTCTTAAGAAATACATGCGGAAGTATTCAGGGGTGAAGTGTTATGATATCCAAAACTCATTTTCAACTGGCAAAGTAAGTGTTACATATTAACAATTGATAATGCTATGTAAAGGCACAGATATGAACCTCTTTCAAGAAAAGTTAGGGAAAATATAACATGCAATATTATTCTTAGACCAGAATCTCCAGTGAAATCCAGGGATGATTATTATAAAAAAATTAACTTTA
>NW_016852550.1:0-1089 GCF_001698545.2 Rhinopithecus bieti | reverse complement strand
AAGCAAACTAAGTGATTACTTAGTTATAAACCTTTTATAATATGTGGCATAGCCATACTTAAAAGGTAATTAAAATACACGTTTATTTTAAAATAAAATTCATATTAGTCTAATTAGCTATAAACAAAATTAAATGGTAATATTTCTACTACAGAATATATTCAAAGCATGTTTACATAATATGTTATACTTAACTATATCTAAAATCCTACAATTTCTCAGTATTTTATTACTATCTCTCATCTATCTGTTTATCTCCACACACATATGTAGTTAAATTGAGGCAATGAAATATTGAATTAGAAATAAGAAATCAAGATAGTCAGATGTTCTAATGTGTTAACCTGATATGTTAAGAAAGTGAAATATTCTTGATGAATTTTAGCTGCCTGGTTTGAAAAAGAAAGACTGGAGTGCCCTGACTCATTCATCAGCCAAATGAAGATATTAGGACTCTACGTATTACACACGGTGAGAGTTACAATTAAATAATGAATGCAAATTACTTAGCAAAGTGTTTGACACATGGAAACTGTCCTAATTTTACTTAACACCATTTTCAATTCAAAAATTCTACTGGTCAGTAACCAGCTTCCTCTTCATTTTTTCCCTTCTGTGTTTAATGGGAATAAAGTTCATTTCTACAAATTATTCATTTGCGTTCTTTCCTTTCCACTTTCAGGTCACCGAAGGTACAGCAGTTAATTCAGCTGTTAACCATTTTAACCTGAGGGGTTGTTGAAAATAAATCCTCTTTTAAAGGCTTTCTAAGATTTACTGATGATTTCAAAATAGCTTGAGAATCAGATTAACTGAAACATTTCCTACTCATTTATTAGAAAACTGATGTCTGTATAATGCTTCTTTGACATTGTGAACCTCTATCATCTCAGTTTTACAAAATGAATACCAAAAATTATACATGAAGGCAGATTTCTCCCAATTAGTATTTTGCTCTGGAAATTCTTATTTCTAACTAGCATAAGGTTAATATGAGTAACATCTATCTTTGAAAATTACTTGTTCACGTTTTAGGGGCTTTCCTTCTGTCTCTGCAACATTTTAAACAAAATCATTTCAAACTGAAGA
>NW_016852549.1:0-408 GCF_001698545.2 Rhinopithecus bieti | reverse complement strand
TCCTCATTTTGTTTAAATTTTATATAAGTAGCTGAATGGAGTTTTAAAATGCTGACAATCAAGGCTGAGAAGTTACTACATACAATTCCGTGATCCTTGAGCATGATGCATAGACTTTGAGAACTTTGAGGTTGAGCTCTGTGCTCTGTTCAGTTTAGTGTTTTTTTTTTTTTTTTTTTTTTTTTTTTTTGTAAGATCAAGGACATACGGTATTGTGCTAGGTGCTTGGGAAACAGTCACTATCTTCAGGGTGCATAGTAGATGTTAAATGTTTAAGATATGTGGGGGGAGCAGATACGAAATTGTAACAAAAAGTAGTACAGGGTAAGTGTCCCAAGAGAAGTGCAAAACTTGGAGACCTAAAGCAGGAAATTATGGCTTTTCAGAGGGGTCAGGGAGAACCTCATG
>NW_016852548.1:0-1488 GCF_001698545.2 Rhinopithecus bieti | reverse complement strand
CTTTCTGAGGTTATTTCTTTTTCAGGATATTCTAAAGAGCGTTTCCAAATGTCCTTTCTCAAATTCTACAGAAACATTGATTTCAAACTGCTCAATCCAAAGAACGATTTAACTCTATGAGATGAATACAAACATCACAAAAGATTGGCATAGAAAGCTTCTCTCAGATATTCGATGGAAGTCATTTCCTTGCCTCACACAGGCCTCTGGCTGCCACTTACTATCCCTTCGCAGAACCCTCAAAGACTGACTTTCAAACTGGGAAATATAGAGTAAGCTTTAACTCTGTGAAAAGAATGGACATGTCAGAGAGCAGTCTCTTCGAGTGCTTCTTTCTGTTTTTTATTGGACGTCATTTCACTTTTTGCCATAGTTTTCATTGTGCTCTCAATATCACTCTACTGGTTTTACAGGAACAGTGTTCTAAATGTGCCTTATTGGAAGAAAGTTATAATTCCCTGAGTGGAATGCACACATCACCAAGCAGATTATCAGAAAGCTCCTCTCCATTTTTTATTTGACTATATTTCCTATTTCACCAGAGGACATAATGTGATCGCAAATATCCCTTCTCGGATCCATCCACGAGGGAGTTTCCAAGCTGCATCATGTAAAGAAAGCTTCATGTATGTGAGATGAAAAAACATAGAGAAAAGCAGATTCACAGAAAGCTTCTTTCCAGTTTTTATCTGAAGATATTTCCTTTTACACCATAGTCCTGAATGTGCTCCCGAAGGTCCCTTCGTGGATCCGTCCATGAAAATTTCCAAGCTGCGTATTATAAGGAAAGCTTTATCTATGTGAGATGATTACACATATCACAGAGTAGTTTCCTAGAAACTTCTTTCAAGTTTTTGTCTGAGGCTATTTCCCTTTTCACCGTCAGCATCAACATGCTCCCGAATATCTCTTGGTACCTCTTTCTCCAAAAGTGTTTCCACGATGCTGTATGAGAAGAGAGCTATAACACTGTGCCTGGAATGCACACGTCATAAAGCAGTTCCTCGGAAATCTTCTCTCCAGTTTCGGTCTGAACATATTTCCTTTTTCTGCATCAGCCTCAAAGTGCTCCTGAATATCCCATCAAACAACTAAACATCCACAGGGTTAGAAAACTGCTCAATGAAATGAGAGGGTTAACGGTGCGAGAGGAATTAAGACGACACAGAGCAGTTTCACTGAAAGCTTCCTTCAGGATTGTACCTGAGGATATTTCTTCCTCCATATTCTAAGGATCGTTCCCAAATGTCCTTCCTCAGATTCCACAAAAACAGTGATTTCAAGCTGCTCAATCCAAAGAATGGTTAAATTCTAGGAGATGAATACACACATCGCAAAGTGGTTGCTCAGAAAGTTTCTCTGCACGTGTCATCGAAAGACGTTTTCTCGCTCACCACAAGCCTCCGGGCATCACTAAATATCCCTTCACAGATTCTTCAAAGACAGAATTTTGAACCTGGGCAACATAGAGTAAGCATTAACTCTGTG
>NW_016852547.1:0-883 GCF_001698545.2 Rhinopithecus bieti | reverse complement strand
GCTTCCACACCTGGCTAATTTCTTTTGTATTTTTAGTAGAGATGGGGTTTCATCATGTTGGCCAGGCTGGTCTCGAACTCCTGACCTCAAGTGATGCATTCCCCCTCCCCTCGGCCTCCCAAAGTAGGCTAAACCACGATGCTTAGTCCGTATTTTCTTGTTATCAAAAACCCTAATACTTTATATAGCCTCTAACCCACACTTCCCCTTCCAGGAACTTGAAATGTTTACAGAAATTGTGGACATCTGCCCTTCTTGCCTTAAATACCTACAACTGTACAAAACATATGAAACAGCAGTTTGTTTTCATTTTTGAGACAGGGTCTTGCTCTGTTGTATAGGCTGGAGTACAGTGGCACAATCAGGGCTTATTGCAGCCTCAACCTTCCAGGCTCAAGCGATCCTCCCACCTCGGCCTCCTGAGTAGCTAGGATTACAGGTGTGAGCCACCATGGCTGGCTAATTTTTATATTTTTTGTAGAGATGGGGTTTTACCACATTGCCCAGGATGGTCTTGAACTCCTGAGTTCAAGGAATCTGCCCACCTCAGCCTCCCAAAGTGCTGGGATTACAGGCGTGAGCCACCAAAAGCTTTAATTTTTTTTTTTTTTTTTTTTTTTGAGATGGAGTCTTGCTCTGTCACCCAGGCTGGAGTGCAGAGGCACCGACTCGGCTCACTGCAACCTCTGCCTCCCCAGTTCAAGTGATTCTCTTGCTTCAGCCTCCCGAGTAGCTGGGATTACAGGTGCGCACCACCACGCCCGGCTAATTTTTGTACTTTTAGTAGAGATGGAGTTTTGCCATGTTGGCCAGGCTGGTCTCAGACTCCTGACCTCAGGTGATCCACCCGCCTCGGCCTCCCAAAGTGCTGGGATTACAGGCC
>NW_016852546.1:0-408 GCF_001698545.2 Rhinopithecus bieti | reverse complement strand
AAGGTAACTAGACAGATAAACTCAAGTCATAAAACATGTTTTTCCTTGAAAAGTAAGAAATGATGTAATGCATGTCTCAATTAATTAACTGTCTTTCTCACTTCTGTAATGTGCTTCCCCCTGCACAGATCCCGCCCCGCCACCCCACGAAATGCTTAAAAGGTAACTTAACTCTTTGTTCGGGGCTCGTCCTTTGGATGTTAATCTAACTGGTCCGGTGCACCTAAATAATAAATATCTTCGTGAACTCCATCGGTCTCTCTGATTCCTTAAAAATCCTGCTACATTTCGTGTAATGAACTGGCAACAAGAGAAAGCTGGCTGAAGAAAGGCAGAGGAATTGTGTCTTATAAGAATTAGAATCGAGGGGCTCCATAATCATCTGGCATCCGTTCGATGTTGTAACTG
>NW_016852545.1:0-407 GCF_001698545.2 Rhinopithecus bieti | reverse complement strand
AAAATCTTTTGTCTTATGTGGAAGAGTAAGTGGCATCCTAGTGGCACCCAGAAGAATGTATTGGTGAGCTTGTGTAGCGGTCCCTAAGTTAACGCATGTTGCTTTATTTGACTGACACTGATGTTCCCATCTTAGCTTCTGGCAGTTACGTGGGCAGAAAACCCAAAGTTAGTAACTTTGAACAGTTCCATCAATATTAGCAACTCAAGGGCCAAAGTGATGGACTAACCAGCCAGTCGAGTCAATCTCTGGTTCGCCCTCATGATGACAGAATGCTTTTAGGTAGTGAGGCAGTGCTTAGTCTCAAGGTAGCCTCCCTTCCCCTCATGCATTACCTGGTGTTTGCGTGTAGGAATGTGGATCCTCTATACATGCCTGGGGTTGTGGGTGTGGGGAGCGGCCTCCGG
>NW_016852544.1:0-736 GCF_001698545.2 Rhinopithecus bieti | reverse complement strand
CTTAAAGGTTGTTTCAAATTGAAAAAATAAAAAGAATTTGGATAAAATAAAATGTAAAGAGTTTTAAAAAATTACAAGATTACAAAATATATATGGAAATCTGGAGTAGTCAAAATGACAAATTTGATTTATTTATAAGGCTTATTAAAATTAGTTTTAGTATTGATAATACACTATTACCAAAGTAAAAGTTGATTTTTTTCTTGAATCAAAATTTTATGTATTATTAATATGACAGCAAAATACTTCTGTTCACCTTTTGAATACATTCAAAAAGAGAGTAAAAAAAAGATGGAATTTTCCCATGCTCTGGGTTGGGTCTGGCTCAGCTCAGAGAGGAAGCCCTGCCTGAAAAAGGCTACAGCTAAGGCTGTGACTTTTTTTCTTCATTCAGCCGGATCACATTTTCTGTCACTCAGGGCCTGAGGGGGCGGGGACCTTAAGCATTATCCAATCAGAAACGCTAGGCTGAAAACCGTCCAATCAGGCACGCAGCTGGAGCTAACGGGACTTCTTCCTTGTTTGGCTGCGGCCTTTGTCTCTCGCTGCAGCCTGAGCTGTAGGTCTGGTCTTCGCTAGTCTGTGTCCTGTGCTCCTAGAAATCCAACATCTGTGGCCCTGTGACCTGCAGGTATTGGGAGATCCACAGCTAAGAGGCCGGGAACCCCTGGAAGCCTAGAAATGGTGAGAGTGCTGGTCCTATATCCCGAGTGAGCGGGAGGGACTGATTGGAACC
>NW_016852543.1:0-893 GCF_001698545.2 Rhinopithecus bieti | reverse complement strand
TTTAGTAGAGACGGGGTCTCGATCTCCTGACCTCGTGATCCACCCGCCTTGGACTCCCAAAGTGCTGGGATTACAGGCGTGAGCCACCGCGGCCGGCGTTCTTTAATAATGTTGAATGTTGACCCCCACACTCTTCTGGCTTGTAGAGTTTCTGCTGAGAGATATGCTGTTAGTCTGATGGGCTTCCATTTGTGAGTAACCCGACCTTTCTCTCTGGCTTAACATTTTTTCCTTCATTTCAACCTTGGTGAATCTGAAAATTATGTGTCTTGGGGTTGCTCTTCTAGTAACTTCGAGTATCTTTTTGGTGTTCTCTGTATTTCCTGAATTTGAATGTTGGCCTGTCTTGTTAGGTTGGGGAAGTTCTCCTGGATAATATCCTGAAGTGTGTTTTCCAGCTTGGTTCCATTCTCCCTGTCACTTTCAGGCATACCAATCAAATGTAGGCTTGATGTTTTCACATAGCTCCATATTTCTTGGAGGCTTTGTTCCTTCCTTTTCATTCTTTTCTCTCTAATCTTGTCTTCACGCTTTATTTCATTAAGTTGATATTGAATCTCTGATAGCCTTTCTTCCACTTGATCCATTTGTCTAATGATACTTGTGTATACTTCATGAAGTTCTTGTGCTGTGCTTTTCAGCCCCATCAGGTCATTTATGTTCTTCTTTAAACTGGTTATTCTAGCTAGCAATTCCTCTAACCTTTTTTCAAGGTTCTAAACTTCCTTGAATTGAGTTAGAACATACTCCTTTAGCTCAGAGGAGTTTGTTATTACCCACCTTCTGAAGCCTACTTCTGTCAATTCGTCAAATTCATTCTCCATCCAGTTTTGTTCCCTTGCTGATGAGGAGCTGTGATCCTTTGGAAAGGAAGAGGCATTCTGGTTTTGGAC
>NW_016852542.1:0-913 GCF_001698545.2 Rhinopithecus bieti | reverse complement strand
TTCCCTTAATTGATTTGAGGGGCGTGCTTGTTTCATGAAGACACTTGCTTATTAACTTAAATCACCAAACTTACAAGTAAGGAGTCAGGGACTTTCTCCCTACCACCCCCCAACCCCGTCAATACACTCAAAGTTGTTGAAAGAATGAGAAAGTGTTCACAAAAGATGCTTAGAAGAGAATTAACTCATTTATTTTGGTTTTACTAGGAGAATTGTTTAAAAGAACCAAAGATACTTTTGTTCCCGTATATTAGAGGCTACCTGCCTAAATTCTCTCTAACCAGGTAATTTCTCACAAACTTCCTTGGTTTTCCCATCCAACATTCACTCTTTAAAAGAGCCACAGTTTCCCTCACCTATATACTCAACAAATATGGGTTTTTTTGGAGGGGCTTCTTTTTATGCTGTTTCAAAAGGAGTTAATGTCCTCAATTTGGCATTTTACTCTCTAATGAATTTTTTTTGGTACAAATGTATGAGGTATGTGAGAAAGTTTGTTACATATATATAATGCATAGTGATCAAGTCAGTGTATTTTAGGGTATCCATCACCGAAGTACAACATTTTTCTTAAGCATAGTCACCCTATTTTTTTTTTTTTTTTTGAGACGGAGTCTCGCTCTGTCGCCCGGGCTGGAGTGCAGTGGCCGGATCTCAGCTCACTGCAAGCTCCGCCTCCCGGGTTTACGCCATTCTCCTGCCTCAGCCTCCCGAGTAGCTGGGACTACAGGCGCCCGCCACCTCGCCTGGCTAGTTTTTTGTATTTTTTAGTAGAGACGGGGTTTCACCGTGTTAGCCAGGATGGTCTCGATCTCCTGTCCTCGTTATCCGCCCGTCTCGGCCTCCCAAAGTGCTGGGATTATAGGCTTGAGCCCCGCCCCGGCCTTTTTTTTTTTTTTTCCTGAGATGGAGT
>NW_016852541.1:0-408 GCF_001698545.2 Rhinopithecus bieti | reverse complement strand
CTTAGAAATAGTGAAAATTAAGGGTGATATTGTTCCAGTATCATCAGGCAGCTCCCAAGGTGGGATTGGGGTCTCATGTGTGACCTGAATCACCTGGGAGGAGCTGGCAGTATGCTGAGTGGTGGGGAAACCACCTCTGCGCTCTGAGACTGGAAGCCTCACCTTGTTCTTCCTACTGCCTTGGGCATGTCCTCAAAGCGCTCCTGCTATGAACTGAATTGTGTTTCACAACTTCATGTTTTGAATCTCCAACCTCCAACATTACTGTATTTAGACATAGAGGTTATGAAGGGGTAATTAGGGTGAAATGAAGTGAAAACCTTGGGACTCTGATTTAATAAGATTTATTTGCTAGTAAAAATAAACATCATCAAGCTGTTCCTTGACCCCTCACCAGCCTCCAAGCAG
>NW_016852540.1:0-944 GCF_001698545.2 Rhinopithecus bieti | reverse complement strand
TTGAGAGTTTATTGCATGGGCCGGGCGCGGTGGCTCACGCCTGTAATCCCAGCACTTTGGGAGGCCGAGGCGGGCGAATCACAAGGTCAGGAGATTGAGACTATCCTGGCTAACACGGTGAAACCCCATCTCTACTAAAAACACAAAAAATTAGCCAGGTGTGGTGGCGGGCACCTGTAGTCCCAGCTACTTGGGAGGCTGAGGCAGGAGAATGGTGTGAACCCAGGAGGCGGAGCTTGCAGTGAGCCGAGATCGCACCACTGCACTCCAGCCTGGGTAACAGAGCGAGATTCCGTCTCAAAAAAAAAAAAAAAGAAATAAAACAGTTTTTTGCATGAAGTGTTGAATTTTACTGAAGCCTTTTTCTGCATCTATTGAGAAAATCATGTGGTTTTTGTCATTGGTCCTGTTTATATGATGGATAATGCTTGTTGATTTGCATGAGTTGAACCAGCCTTGCATCCTAGGATGAAGCTGACTTGCTCATGGTGGATAAGCTTTTTGATGCGCTGCTGGATTTGGTTTCCCAGTATTTTATTGAGGATTTTTGCATCGATGTTCATCAGGGATATTGGCCTGAAATTTTCTTTTTTTTGTTGTGTCTCTGCCAGGTTTTGGTATCAGGATGATGCTGGCCTCATCAAATGATTTAGGAAGGAGTCCATCTTTTTATATTGTTTGGAATCGTTTCAGAAGGAAGGGTACCAGCTCCTCTTTGTACCTCTGGTAGAATTCAGCTGTGAATCTCTCTGGTCCTGGGCTTTTTTTAGTTGGTAGGCTATTAATTACTGCCTCAATTTTAGAACTTGTTATTGGTCTGTTTAGGGATTTGACTTCTTCCTGATGTAGTCTTGGGAGGGTGCATGTGTTCAGGAATTTATCCGTTTCTTCTAGGTTTTCTAGTTTGTATAGAGGTATTTATAGTATTCTCTGATGGTAGTTTC
>NW_016852539.1:0-944 GCF_001698545.2 Rhinopithecus bieti | reverse complement strand
GCTACTCGGAAGGCTGAAATAGGAGAATGGTGTGAACCTGGGAGGCGGAGCTTGCAGTGAGCCGAGATCACGCCACTGTACTCTGGTCTGGGCAACAGAGCAAGACTCCATCTCAAAAAAAAAAAAAGAAACAAAGTACTTTGTTGAGATTTCCTTTTTTTTTTTTTTTTTTCAGAGATAGGATATCTCTCTTCTGTCACTGGTCTAGAATGCAGTGGTGCAATCATAGCTCACTGCAACCTTGAACTCCCGGACTCAAACAATCCTCCTGCTTTAGCGTTCCAAGTAGCTGGGACTACAGATGTGCACCACCACACCCTGCTGATTTTTTAATTTTTTTTTGTAGAAACAAGGTCATGCTATGTGGCCCAGGCTAGTCTCTAACTCCTGGCCTCACATGATTCTCCCCGCCTTGGCCTCCCAGAATGCTGCGAGGCCTCCCAGAATGCTGTGCGCCACCCACCACACCCACCCAAGCTTTGTTGAGATTTTGGCAGACTTCTTTAAGGAAACTTCAAGTCACTCAATAGCCTCTTGAGATACCTTGTAATTGTTTCCTGGCAGGTACTGTATTGAAAATCAAGTTGTTGGTTTAAGTACAGCAAGAAGGTAGCTGTAATTTGCAGAGGGCTCTAAGCATATATTGCTGTTTAAGAAAAGAAAGAAAGAGAGAGAGAAAGAGAGAGAATGAGAGAGACAGGCTTGATTTAGTGTACATACTTTCCTTCAGCTGATTCCCATGAAACCTTTGGATGTCCTGATCCCCAACCTACAGATCTACCTTCAAGAATGACTTAAACTCCATAACTGAAAGATCCTTTAAATATTGTAATCCGCCTCCCCTTCAGCAGCCCTACTCTCTTCTCCCTACTTCCGTCCCACTTCTACCAGCTTCTCATTTTTAGATGAGGAAAGTGAAGGCCCAAAACATAGGTCTCTTTTTT
>NW_016852538.1:0-821 GCF_001698545.2 Rhinopithecus bieti | reverse complement strand
AGCACACCAACATGGCACAAATATACATATGTAACAAACCTGCACGTTATGCTTTAAAGTATAATAAAAAAAAAAATCAGTTAAAAAAAAAAAGGAGGATCTAATGCTTGAGGGCAGGGAGGGGACAAACTAGCTATGTGCCATAAACTGCGGCAAGCTTTTCACATATAATTTCATCATTTCAAAAATGCATGAACCAGGTTTTGATATCACTGTATTAAAACACCAAGTCATGGAAAGATCAAATGACTCCTCTACACTTTCACCACTAGTATGTATTACAGTTAGTTTCTAAATCTAGGGACCTTGACCTTTGGTAACTGTGAGCAATCATTTAATAATATGTAGTCTTAACATCAAACCTAATCTAGGGCTGACCTTTTGATCTTTCAGTAGGGCTTTACTATAGCGACTTCTTAGTCCCTCATAATTTCCCTTGAGCCTCAAATGTGTCTAAATTCCCCCTCACCTTTACTTTTCTTTCCATTTCACCCAGTTTAGAAATTCTAATGTTTCAGGTTTTTCTTTTCCTTTATTAAATCAGATTATTAAAACAAAACACTTTGTGTTTGGCGTGAAATGCTAAAAATTAGGCTTCACTCATCTTTAAGACAGTTAATTTTGTTTTTTAGATTTCCAAATGGGTCCTATCACCAGGTTATACTGTTGGAAGTAAAAATCAGTTGTTGTCAAATTTGAGTGTTCACCTGAAGAGCTTGTTAAATCAGTTTGTTGGAGAAAATACCAGGAGTCTGTGATTGATTAAGTCTTGATTGGGGCTAAGAATTTGCATTTTAACTATAATGTGAGAACTGCAGATG
>NW_016852537.1:0-1432 GCF_001698545.2 Rhinopithecus bieti | reverse complement strand
AATTGAAAGCAATTAACTTTAAAATTTGTTAGGTTGCACTGATTGGCCAAAACACAATGTAACTAATAAACATGGTGGCGGTTAAGAAAACCCACAGAACTCATTCCAAAAAAGATTTTCATTTCCCCCTTTTGTTTTTCTGGCAGAAGAAAAGCAAAGCTCCCCTAAGAATTTGCTCATACAAGTGAAAATAAAATAAAGCAGCTTAAAATGGATACAATGCACCTTGAAATTTATTTCCAAGACCAAGAACCTAAAGGGAAGCATTTTAAGAAATGAAAGCAATGTGAATCCAAATCAAGTGGGAAAAACAAATTCAGCTACGTTGTAAAAGCTGTTCTTCACAGCGTAGCAGTAATTTTGATTAAATAAAATCATATCAATTTACACTAATTTTCTATTCTTTTCCAAAACTTCCCTTACTCTCAAAAGAAAAAGTGCATCTAAAACCCAGCAATTCCCGGCTCCATCAACTTTTCTTATCTTTTTTGAGCCATTTCTCGATTTTCCAAGTAGATTCAACTTGTTACTGTAAGGAAAAAGGGACTTCTAAAGTAAACCATTCTGTTATTCACCTGAAAAAAGTATCCAAATTATAAAATCTGAAATAATTTATCAAATTTAGAATTTAAATAAAACAAAAGTTTGCTTGCAAAGGCCTTAAAGAAAAGGAAAAGATAGCATGCATTCAAAAACTAGAGATGAAGACAAATATACTCATCTACACAGGCACTGGCAGACAAAATTTAATTGTTACCTTTACTCATTGTAAGACATACCCCACCCTACATTTTTTTCATTCACTAATCACTGAGGTACCAATATTCAAGAATGGAAAATTTAATATTGAAAAAATTAAACCTAAAACTGAAGCGTCTTCTCCCTCACCCCCTTCAGAAAACTAGGGCAGGTTTTGTGTGAAATGTTAGTATACTTAGAGGCTTTTACAATCCACATTGGCTTTTTTAAGGAACAAAAATTATGTTCCACTTACTGGTTCTGTGAAAAAATGATCACTGTGTAAATAACATTGTCAGCAGACTTTGCAAATGAACACATAAATCTTGGCTATCAACTGGCACATCTTGTTGGTACCAAAAGAACTCCTGAAGTTTAAAACAATCTTTTAATTCAGAACAAATGCGCCATGCCAAAGTGCAACAAATATTGTGCGACACTCAATGAGACACTGACAGATAAGAGCTGCATGGAAATTACTAAATCCACCTGCAAAGCAATTCTGTACAAATTGCATTGCATGCAAAGGTCGATTCTGTGTGGTTGAAAGTTGTTTCTCGATGTCAGTTTCTCAACGCAGCCACAGTTTAAGTCGCAGTGCATCAACTCCATTTAAATAGTATCTGAACAGCCTCTTATCTCGAACAAAACCAAGATTTTCATAAAGTTTCAAAGCAGACTTATTTGTTATTTC
>NW_016852536.1:0-2571 GCF_001698545.2 Rhinopithecus bieti | reverse complement strand
GGCTGGGGAGGCAGCTTAGGCAGGGGTGCTCTGGTGAAGAGGGGGGACCCAGGGAGCATGGCGCGGCTGGCTCCGTGCTCCCAGAAGGCATTCTGCAGCTTGAAGATCATGCTGAGGGGAATGGGACGCTGGCGCGGGGCCCCGCGGGGCTGGGGACTGGAGGGGGGCATGGGGATGCGGCTGACGGGCTGCCAGCTGCGAGGCAAAGTGCCTGACGGCCCCGCGGAGCCCAGCGAGCGGCGGTAGCTGCCCGTGTCGGAACGCCGGTCGCTGGCCAGAGGAGAGACCTTGTAATTGCGCGGCAGGGTGGCGCTGGTGAGGTTGTCCTGGGGAAGAGGGAAGGGAGAAGGGGATCGGTTGAGAGAGGGAAGGTGGAGGGGAGGGAGGGAGAGGAGGTGAGGGAAGCCCTGGGAGTGAGGGAGAAGAAAGGGTGAGGAAGGGGCAGAAACCCGGCTCAGTGAAGGGAGAGCGTGGGAAAGGGCGCTGAGACCCAGATCGCAGCCACCAGAGAGAGACTGGCCGTGACCCCGCTCCCCGACCCGGCTCCTCCTCGACCTTCCCCCGCCTCTCCTCCCCAGGCGTCGCCTCCTCACCTTGCCGGTGGCCCCCAGTCCATCCAGGCTGCTCTCCCTCCAAGGCAACAACTGCAGGCTCGGCGAGGCGGGCCGGGCGAAGACATCCAGGCCTATGGGGCGAGAATCGTCAGGGTCTGGGGGACTGCCTCTCCTCTAGGTCCTCCACTCCCCGGGCCTCCACCACTCACGTTCATAGCTCGCTGTCTGCGAAGGCTTCTTCTCGTACGCCACGTCCAGGTCAGACTCGTTCCAGGCTTTCGGGGGCCGCCGGCGCAGTGTCAGGTCGTCTGGGGAGAAGTTTCCAGTGAGGATGAGATGGGAGGGGTGGCGAGCCCCGGATCCCTCCTCCCGCTTCGACCCCAGGTCGAAGTCGGGCCCCCGGGTTCACCTTGTGCGCGCAGAGGCGGGGCGAAGGCGCTACCGCCCGAGCCTAGCAGGGAGCTCCCGAAGGCGGACGCTGGCGCGTCGTAGGCGGTGGCAGGGGGGCGCGGTGAAGGCCCGCGCTCTGGGAAGAAGGCCTGGGGCCCCTCCGCCAGGGGGCTGCCGCGGGGGGAGCCTGCGCGGCCCAGGAAGTCGAAAGGCGTGGGAGGACCCTGCTGGCGGAGCGGGCCTGGCCCGGGCCGCGGGGAGGGCGCACGGCCAAGGGAGCTGCCTGAGCCATCGAAGGCGCGGGGTCGGGGCGAGGGCGCGCGGTCCAAGCTGCCGTAGGCGTCCGGCTGCAGGTAGAGCGGAGTGCGTGGTGACGACGGCCGGCCCTTGGAGGACAGCGGGCTGTAGGGGTGCAGGGTTGGGGCACTCTCTGATCGTCCGAACGGGGTGTCTGCGCCATCGGCGGCCGCCTTCCGGGGGGACCCTCGGCTGCCAAAGGGCTCAGGGATCGAGCTGGAGCTGTACCGGGGAGGCTGTGGGGAGGCCAGAACATTGAGGGATGGATCAAAGAAGACATTAGTGGAAGGGTTGGTGTGTCTGAGGGGGTGTCAAGAGGGATCACTGGAGGTCAACCCAGAGGAGGCCGACCGACGATGGAAATTCAGGCACAGAGAGCTCAGGTGAGGAGTGGTGGGGAGACAGCCGTGGCTAGCCCATTACGCTATGTCGCCTTTATGCCGCTTAGGTAAACGTCTGTTTCCTTCCGATGGTCCTGTTACATGTCCACCTCCACTGGTTTCTTTCTTTTCTTTTCTTTCTTTTCTTTCTTTCTTTCTTTCTTTCTTTCTTTCTTTCTTTCTTTCTTTATTTCTTTCTTTCTCTTTATTCCTTCCTTCCTTCCTCTCTCTCTCTCTCTCTCTTTTTTTTTTCTTTCCTTGGCTCACTGCAGCCTCGACCTCCCTGACTTAGTGTGATCCTCCCACCTCAGCCTCCTGAGTAGCTGGGATTACAGGCACGCACCACCACACCAGGCTAACTTTTGTATTTTTAGTAGCTACAGGGTTTCGCCATGTTAGCCAGGTTGGTCTTGAACTCCTGACCTCAAGTGATCCGCCTGCCTCCCAAAGTGCTGAGATTACAGGCGTGAGCCACCATGCCCGGCCAGATTTTTAAAAAATTATTTGTAGAGGCTGGTCTCGAACTCTTAGGCTCAAGCAATTCTCTCGCCTCGGCCTTCCAAAATGTTGGGATTCCAGGCCTGAGCCATCGCGCCTGGCCTGGTCCCCTTTTTTCAAGTTCCCTTGAAGAGCCCACAACCTGCGTAACTATGGGGCAATCTTGCCTGAAATCCAGGCCTCTGGTCTGGGGTCTGGAGAGAAGCTGGCTTTGGAGGTCAAGACGGGAACCAGGCTTACCCTAGAAGGGGGTCCGGCTTGCGGGCCAGGAGGCGCGGGAGAGTCTGACCACAGCGACTCCAGCTGCTTGGTCAGTTCATCCACCTTGGCCGCCGCCGTGTCCAGCTCCATCTGCTTCAGATCCATGTGTTTCATGGCCAGCGCTGGGGAGGCAGGAGTGGAGGTAAGGACCAGGCCTCCTGGCAGGGGCCGGCCTCAGCACCACCCACCCC
>NW_016852535.1:0-409 GCF_001698545.2 Rhinopithecus bieti | reverse complement strand
TTTACGTTTGTTTTAATTTACTTTTAACTTTTATTTTAGGTTCAGGGGTACATGTGCAGGTTTATTATATAGGTAAACTATGGGGTGACACAGGTGTTTGGTGTACAGATTGTTTTGTCACCCAGGTACTAAGTATAGCAACAGTTTCTTTCCTCCCTTCCTTCCTTCTTTCCTTCCTTTCTCCCTCCCTCCCTCTGTCCCTCCCTCCCCCATCTCTATTTCTCTCTCTCTTTCCCCTCCCTCCCTCCCTCCCTCCTTTCTTTCTTTCCTTCTTTCCTTCTTTCTCCTTCCTTCCTTCCTTCTTTCCTTCTTTCTTTCTTTCCTTCCTTCCTTCCTTTTCTCTTTCTCTCTTTCTTTCTCTCCCTTTCTTTCTTTCTTTCTTTCTTTCTTTCTTTCTTTCTTTCTTTCT
>NW_016852534.1:0-821 GCF_001698545.2 Rhinopithecus bieti | reverse complement strand
ACCAGTTTACCTTAAGTTTTTTCTTTCAGTTATTTAGAACATAAAGTATTTAAGTCTTTGCAAAAATTCATTTAGAAGAAAATGATTTTAAAAGCTTTTGGAGATTTCTCTAAATATGTAGTCAATAGGTTTCATTTGGTCTTTAGCAGCATTCTAAGGGCTGTTCCATTTGTTATAGGGAGGTTTGGTTTCCTTGGGAATATATGAAAAATGCGGAAACGTATCTTATTTCATCAGGAGCCAAAATTTCAGCATATTATATGGGAATGCTTACATTTGTTTCTTTTAAATAATTTATGTATTTTCTTTATTGACAATGGAATATTTGTGTATATTTATGGTGTACAACCTGATGTTTTGATATATGTATACATTGTGGAAGGATTAAATCAAGGCAACTAACATATCCATCACCTCATATACTTATTTTTTGTGCACTAGCTTCTTTTGAATCCTTTGAAAGTGCATTTTCAGTTGTGTCAACTTTAGCATTTTTAGAATTCTTTCCTCAGTTTCTCATATAGCACAATTTTTTGTTGTGTGTTATTTCTGGAAATTAGTAACCAAAATGTAAAATGCGATGTGATTGCCCCTGTCATTTCCTAATCGATTTTCTATTTTAGCGTTCTTTTAGCTTTTTAAACCAATCTGCTTCTTATCCTTTCTTCACAGTTTCATAGTTACGGTCAATGGATAGCAAATTTGAGCAATGAATCCTACAATGTATTATAGTAATCCTTTCTTGGCATCTTTACTCTCCTTCTACTGCTTTACTCTTTCATGAAATCTTCAATAGCTATTAAAATCTCCCATTCAATTCA
>NW_016852533.1:0-891 GCF_001698545.2 Rhinopithecus bieti | reverse complement strand
TACAGTATCTGGCACAGTAACTTTAGTCATAATGCTAGTAACTTCAGTCATAATGCTAGCTTCAGAAGAAGTTAGCAAACTATCAGTGATTGGATGAGGGCAAGACCTCCTAGGCTCCAAAGATACAGTAGCTAGGACATGGAATTGTACCATTTATTTCTGGAAGATCTAAACTTTGTATGTTTTTCTTTCTGTGAAAAGGATAACATATGGCCTACAGTGTAAATACCTTGTATTTTAGTCAGGAGAGAGGAGGGCATTTGGTGCTTTACTGCTGTAAAGGGTTCTCATGTGAAAAAAAAATAACATTGACCCAGTGAATCAGAGCACCCAGATAAAATGATTACAACCTATTGTATAATTCCCTGAGCCCACCCAGTTGTGTCATGGAACAGGATATCACATATGTATACAATGGAATTTGTATCCAACATAAGAAGCATTTGTTCCTTGATTTTTTAAAGTGTATAAACAGCAGATATTCATTTGTGTTTGTTTTATTTTAGGTATCCCAATACCTAAATACACAGACATTACTGGAAGAAATATTCAGTCTGGTGTAATATACTAGGTGAATGGATCATAAGAATTTCTGTTCCTTACAAAATTGTGAATGCAACGTTTTATAAATTATATTGGCTACATGATACTGATCTTTGATATCTTTGTACCTTAAAGCAAGATTTTCATAGTGAACACTGGCATTCACAGTATTTTTTTTTCCTCTGGCTATATCAAGAGCTTTAGTTGTTTTCTGTTAAATGAAAAGAATGAAAAGACTATCTTTCAGGTTAAAAAGTTAAAGTTCTGTGTGCAGACTTTCATGTCACTTAGAAAAGGAAGTAATGGGAGTTAACTGATTTCGCTGTAATTTTCTTCAGTTAATGAAAA
>NW_016852532.1:0-817 GCF_001698545.2 Rhinopithecus bieti | reverse complement strand
TATAATCAAAAAAATATAATACTCACTTGAAGGAAATTTTCTACCCTTATCACTCTAGGTTTCCCTGAAAACATCTAAGAGAAGCTCTCTATCATATACAGAATCTATACCTATTTGTCTCATGCACAAAACTATGTCTCTAAAAGTTAGCAAAGAGAATGTTACACACATCGCCAAGAATATTTTCTGCTACTATTTTCCAAAGTCATAAGTCACTGTTATTACATGGTAACCTGTAACCTAGAGAACACAACATCACCAATTTTTTTCCCATTTAACACTCCTCAAATAATTATAAATTCAGAAGTACTAACTGCCTCCGGAATTATGTGCACAATTAAAATTACCAGTCAAACAATTCAAGGCAGGAAAAACCCCCACCATTTTCGATCAAACAGCAGGCCCTGATGAAAGCATAATAAAAGGTCAATCTTTGCCAAACAAGACTCAAGGTCTCTCACTTCATTAAACAGCTAAAAGTAAATATATTTACCCAGTACAACAAGTATTTGGGTTTTTACCAACCTTGAAGAACATTTTACTAGAGTCAATAGTTGGCTATAAAGATATTTATAAGCAGTTCTTTCCTTTTCCTGTAACTTGGGAAATTAATGTGGTTAAATTAGTTTTTAAAAATCAATAAATCCTAGTAGAAGACAGAGCTAATCAAAGTGATGATGAAAATATTTCTCATTGAGCAAAATGGAAAGCCTAAAATCTGTATAACAATAATCTAAAAGCTAGCTGTATAATAATATAAGCAAAATACTTGAAACCTACATTTTTCCTAAATCTGTTTTTCATTGCTTATAAAGCA
>NW_016852531.1:0-411 GCF_001698545.2 Rhinopithecus bieti | reverse complement strand
TGAAACATATCTCAAAGTAATAAGGGCTATTTAGGTCGGGTGCGGTGGCTTATGTCTGTAATTAGCACTTTGGGAGGCTGAGGCAGGCAGATCATGAGGTCAGGAGATCAAGACCATTCTGGTTAACACGGTGAAACCCCGTCTCTACTAAAAATACAAAAAAATTAGCCAGGCGTGGTGGCAGGTACCTGTAGTCCCAGCTACTCAAGAGACTAAGGCAGGAGAATGACGTGAACCTGGGAGGCAGAGCTTGCAGTGAGCTGAGATCACACCACTGTACTCCAGCCTGGGCGACCGAGCGAGACTCCATCTCAAAAAAAAAAAAAAAAAAAAAAAAAAACGAGATATTTATGACAAACCCATAGCCAATATCATACTGAATGGGCAAAAGTTGGAAGCAATGCCTTTGAA
>NW_016852530.1:0-945 GCF_001698545.2 Rhinopithecus bieti | reverse complement strand
GGCCAGGCTGGCCTCCACCGCCAGGGCTCAAGCAGTCCTCCTGTCTCTGCCTCGGGACTACAGGCAGGCAGCAACCTGCTCCCACTAATATTTTCTATTTTTCATTTTTTAGTATGGACGGTTTCGCTATGTTTGCCAGGCTGGCCTCGACCACCTGGGCTTAAGCAATCCTTCACCTCGGCCCAGGGACTACAGAAGTACAGAAGTACACGACCCTTCCCACGCTTTTGTTCGTTTGTTTGGTTTTAGTAGAAACCGGATTTCACTATGTTGGCCAGGCTGGCCTCAACCTCCTGGGCTCAAGCAATTCTCCCACCTTGGCCTCAGGACTACAGATGTGTGCCATTCCGCCCCTGCTAGTTGGTTGGTGTTATTGTTGTTGTTCTTTTTAGTAGAGACAGGGTTTCGCTATGTTGGCCAGGCTGGGCTTCACCTCTTGGCCTCAAGCCATCCTCCCACCTCGGCCTCAGAACTACAGGCAGGAACCACCTCGCCCATGCTGTTTTTTTTGTTGTTATTGTTATTAGTAGAAGTGGGGTTTTGCTGTATTAGCCAGGCTGGCCTCGACTTCCTGGGCTCAAGAGATCTCTTGCCTCGGCCTAGGGACTACAGGTGAGCACTATCCCACCCCCACCAATACTTTTTATTTTATTTTATTTTTTTAGTAGAGGGTTTCGCTAGGTTGGCTAGGCTGGTATCGACCTCGTGGGCTCAAGCGATCTGCCCCCCTTGGCCAGCCAAAGTGCTGAGATGTTACAGGCCTGTGCCACCACCCCCAGCTAATTTTTTTGCGTTTTTTTTTTTTTTTTTTTTTTTTTGTGGAGATAGGGATTTTGCTATGTTTCCCAGGCTGATCTCAACCTCCTGGGCTCAAGCGATCTGTACGCCTTGGCCTCTCAAAATGCTGGGATTATAGCCATAAGCCACTGCGCCTGGCCGCTTGCT
>NW_016852529.1:0-1488 GCF_001698545.2 Rhinopithecus bieti | reverse complement strand
ACTCTGTCCATGTGCATCCAGTAGGAATGCATTTGGATGGAGAATATCACAGATTAGGCCCTCATTCATCACCACACCTTCCCTGGGGCTCTTGTACCAGTGCCCTTGCTGGTCTCCCTAATCCCAGGTTCATTCCTCCTCTGCTCTTTGATGAGGTAAATGCTCCCACCACACCAAAGTTCTTATGATGCTTCTACCCTGGGCCATACAGCCTCCCTTGCCTTTCCATTAATCACTTAGCACAGAAAGTCCAAGGCTCTGATTACTACCCCTGGTATTGAAGGCCCCCAGTGACTTAGCCCCGTCCTCCATGGCCTTAATGTGCATTCCCTACAAGCACCCTGTGCTCTAGTTCAGTGTTTCTCAAAGTATGGTCCTGGGACTACTGTCTTCCTACTGAAAAAGAAATACTCAGGGTGAAATCTGAAAATATGCACTTTAAATCTGCTCCCTGAGTAATTCTTATACATACTAAAGTTGGTGAACTACTCCTGTAAACCACCTACTCTCCAGTTCTCTGTCACCAACATTTAAGTCTGTGCTACTCTAATCTCTGGCCTGACTTGTCAGACTAGCCACTAAAATGTTTTGCCTACCACTAAAATTGGAAAGACACTGGTTTAAAAAGCAAGTGAATAGTTCAGGAACAATCTAAAGAAAACTCTCAAGGGAAAGTTGAACTCTAGTTTGTAAGAAAATGATAAGCATGATGACTATCTAATGCCTTGGAAGAAGAGTGAGGAAATGGCCAAGACCCTAAAGAAAGGAGCATTTGAAAGCCACTTTTTTAGAGAGGACAAGGTATTAGTGACTGGAAGTCATTGGCAATATCAAATGTTGATAGCCTGATGATTATGCTGTGAAATCTGGCCAGATCAGCAGAAGGGAACTCTGGAGAAGGAGCCAACTTCTGAGGGGTACATTGGACTTGAGAAATTGCATGACCCTCCAATTGTAACTCAGCCCCATGAAGGTAATAATGGTGTCTATTCACCACTGTACTTGCAGTGCCAACCTAGAACATGGAATATAGTAAATGCTTAATAGTTATTGGTTAAATTAGTGAGTAAATGAGTGAATGGGTTCCCAAAGAGAAAATGGAAAGGTATTTCTGTGTTGGATAAAACAAAATCCTTTGATCACTGACACACTATCATATTTTCTTCTGGATTATATAATACAAACAAAAAGTTTATGCTTTATATAGTCTCTCTAAATAGCTTTGGCTTAAAGGATTGGAAAATTAGAAAGTAAAAGAGAAAACAGAAATATGTCATCATGTCACTGTAGTTTGACCCCCTTTTCTAGAAAGGGAGCATACAGAAGTGTGCTAATCTGAGGAAACTTGGAAGGGAGATTTTGGACAGGAGAGTGATTTTAGATTTTCACTAGCAACTACTTCAGGATGTCACTCCAAAAGAGAAGACTTTTTTGTATCCATGAAGTCATGTGGCTAACAGTAATGGATGCCCACTCTTTTTTTTTTTT
>NW_016852528.1:0-410 GCF_001698545.2 Rhinopithecus bieti | reverse complement strand
GGGGCGGTAGGTGTGGCTAGATGGGTTCCGGTTCTTCTCCGTGGGAGGTCGGGTTGCGCCTGCACAGTCGACCCATGTCTTTCCCGGGCACGGGAAAGTTGACGGTGAAGAACCCAGAACTGCTCCATCTTGCCTCCGTTCGTCTAAACAGAAGAGGTATACTCGAAATACCTCTAATCTGCCATCTAAAAAAAAAAAGAAAGAGTCAATCAAAATGTTCTCAATTTTCATGAGAGCCGTTATTTTTCTTTTATTATTTAGTTGTAGAAATTCTTTAAATATTCTGGACACAAGTCTTCTTAAGATGTATGCATCATAAAATTGTTGTCCAGTTTTTGGCTTTCCATCAAATTTCTGTTGAACTGTCTTTGAAAAGCAAAAATTTTAGACATTACTGAAGTTTTTTTTTT
>NW_016852527.1:0-893 GCF_001698545.2 Rhinopithecus bieti | reverse complement strand
TTGATTTGGTTTGGTGTAAACTACAAAAGTGTGTGTGTGCCCTTTTTTACCCGTTCTTTGTTTTGTGGTGTGCGTGTGGTGTGGGCGTGGTGTTTTGTCTAGAGGAAACATGGGTGAGGCACAAAGGAAGCCCACCGCACTAGGAACTATGTTGAAAATTTTCAAAAAAAGGATTCAAAGGAGACTATGGAGTACTATGACACCAGGAAAACTCAAAACTTTGTGTAAGATAGACTGGCCAGCATTAGAGGTAGGTTGGCCATTAGAAGGAAGCGTGGACAGCTCCCTTGTTTCAAAGGTATGGCACAAGGTAACCTGTAAGCCAGGGAACCCAGACCAGCTTGTTTTAGATCCCCCGCCCCAACACACAGTGGTTGAGAGAACAGCAGCATAAGCGGCTGACAGAGGCAAGGAAAGACCAGCAGAAAGAGAGAAAGGAAAGAGGCAGAGAGAGAGAAAGAGACAGAGGCAAAAGGAAAGTCAAAGAGAGAGAGAGACAAAGTCAAAAAGAGAAAGAAAAAAAGAGATATACAAGTAGTTAAGAAAGAAAAACGTATACCCTGTTCCTTTAAAAGCCATCATACCAATTCTAATGTGGACAAAACAAGGTCTTATTAATAGCAAAGAATAATTAAAATCCCAAACTTACAAGGTTTTCAACAAAAGTAAAGTCTGCTAAAAGTTAACAGTGTGACATATATTATAGTAACTTCTAATCTTGTGGCCTTAGACAGTCTAGTCCACAGACATAAAAAATAAAAAGGTTCGCTTTGGAAAAGAATGGTTGTCATCTTTGGAAAAAAAGAAAAAAAAAGAAAAAAAGGGAGGGGCGGAATTTATATAAAAAGAGTGTTATATGGTAAATTCTTGTCCTGAAATAAAATAGCTGGTTG
>NW_016852526.1:0-576 GCF_001698545.2 Rhinopithecus bieti | reverse complement strand
AAAGAATTTTACATCTATATTCATGAGAGATAGCTGTCTCTAGTTTCCCTTTTTGTAATGTTTTGTCTGGTTTTAGTGTCAGGGTAATTTTGGCCTCATAGAATGAGTTGTGAAGTATTCCCTACTTTTCACCTCTCTGTAGGTGTTTGTGTTGAGTTGGTATTATTTCTTCCTTAAATGTTTGACAGAATTAATCAGTTAAGTCATCTGTTCCTGGAATCTTCTTTGTGGGGTGGTTTTTAAGTACAAATTTAATTTCATTTAACATTTCTTGCAGTGCAGGTCTGTCGCTGCTGTGTTTTTTCAACTTTTGTATGCCTGAAAAGACATTGATTCTATCATCATTTTGAAAGATATTTTGCTGGCAGAGAGTTTTAGGTTGACAGATTTTCTCTTTCAGCTTTTAAAGGTATTTCTCCATTGTCTTCTGGCTTACATCATTTTTGACAAGAAATCTGCTGCTATTCTTCTATGTTTTGCTTTATATTAATGTGTCTTTTTTTCCTCCAGCTGTTTGCAAGCACGATTTTCTCTTTATCCCTGGTTCTAAGCATTTGATTATGATGCACCGTGTAG
>NW_016852525.1:0-578 GCF_001698545.2 Rhinopithecus bieti | reverse complement strand
AAAAAAACTGTAAACAAAGCTCACAAGATTTTGGATAAGTTTAAACCAAAGTCATTCCAAAAAGCAGTTATTGGGTACTGTCCTTGTGCCAGAAAATATATTAATACAAGTATCAGGAATACAAAATTAGGCATAGTTTAACAAGAGAAGTATGCTAATTGAACATGTGCATGTGATAGCCTGAAAGGCAAAATGAAAAGTATTATATAGTTATTCATTTAATAAATGCTGAGAGCAACATATATGCTATTTCTTTGTACAACTGTGGTTTATTTTATTTCTGTCTTACTATATTACTAGGTGTAGTTTTTCAAGATACAATTGAATGTCTGCAATAAAAAAAGGGAAAACATTTCAACTGTTATCTTTAGTTTTAAGTCAAACTAAAATGTAAAGGATGTACTTGACAATGTTTGAGCTTCTGTCTTAGTAACATAGACAGTTTCAGACTCCTGAAATACAACACATGCAGTTTTGAAAATATGAGAATGGCAAAGAAAAGTTATCTGCTTATCTCACTTCTTTTGTTTTCACAGCTGAATAAACTTTCTTGCATTTTTTTTTTTTTTTTTTTGGAA
>NW_016852524.1:0-318 GCF_001698545.2 Rhinopithecus bieti | reverse complement strand
ATATTTCCTTTATAAACACGAGCCTCGATGTGCTCCTGTATATCTCATTGCAAATGTTGCAAAAACAGGGATAGCAAACTTCTCATTGAAAACAATGGTTTAACTCTCTGAGATGAATCCACACACTGCAAGGAGTTTCTGAGAAGGCTTCTCTCCAGTTTTAATCTGAGGATATTTTATTTCTCACCTTAGAATTCTATGATATCCAAGATATCACTCCTGAGATACCACAAAACAGTGTAACCAAACTCCTTCATGAATGAGTGGTTTAACTCTGTGAGATGAATTCACACATCAGAAAGCAGATTCTCAGAAGCC
>NW_016852523.1:0-411 GCF_001698545.2 Rhinopithecus bieti | reverse complement strand
CTGCACGTTGTGCACATGTACCCTAGAACTTAAAGTATAATAATAAAAGAAAAATGGCAAAAAGGTAATGCAATTTAAGCTTTTATTACTGGTGCACTATATTGACTACATCTAAATGAGGAGTAAAAAGTAAGATTTAACTTACTACCCTCCCTTCTTACTGTGCCACATAAACACATTAAATAAATAGGCAAGAGAACAATAAACAAAACTATTTTGAGATTTAAATTCATGAATTAATAGTAACTAGTAGCAAAATTATCTGAAATCATATGAAGGACTGGCAGGTGATAACTTGAGTTGAATACTATGCATCAATTAAAGAAATTTTTAAATAGTTATGATACCCAGGCGATATAATAGCATAAATACAATATAGTCATGAAAATATAAGTATAAATTTATAAACAA
>NW_016852522.1:0-731 GCF_001698545.2 Rhinopithecus bieti | reverse complement strand
AGTAAGAATTATAGGTTTGATGATTATTAAAATGTTCTGCAAATTATTTTAATGGAATAGGCACATGCTATTTCTGATCATTTTACCCACCTCCTTTTCTCTCCCTCCCTTACCCATCTTTCTTTTTTTTTTTCTAACAGAGAAGAGACTTGTTGAAATCATATCTTCTGAACAAACTTTCTCTATCATGAACACATCTTCTTCTTTTTTTTTTTTTTATTATACTTTAAGTTCTAGGGTACATGTGCACAATGTGCAGGTTTGTTACATATGTATACATGTGCCATGTTGGTGTGCTGCACCCGTTAACTCGTCATTTACATTAAGTATATCTCCTAATGCTATCCCTCCCCCCGCCCCCTCCCCATAATAGGACCCGGTGTGTGATGTTCTCCTTCCTGTGTCCAAGTGATCTCATTGTTCAATTTCACATGAACACATCTTCTATAAGGCCACATCGTATGGCTAGAGACCAAACTTCCACAAGTGAGAATTTCTGTGACCAAGACTGGGAATATCTTTAAAAGGCTTGATTGTATAAAATATTGTTTTATTTATAGAAAGCTCACAAGTTGTCACTGATAACTTTGCAGTGGTCCAAGTGATGAAGAAACTGCATTGGTTTTGCTATCTCAACATAGACCTAAGTACACAGCAGGTGCTCAACATAAAGTTAAACAAAATATTCTTATAAGAAAATAATTATTTTCATTAAGGCTAAGGGTATATAT
>NW_016852521.1:0-319 GCF_001698545.2 Rhinopithecus bieti | reverse complement strand
TTCCATCACATTGAGGCCCACGCTGATACAGTTCAAAATGTGAAAGAAGCTTTCTGCGAATCTTCTTTGTGATCCGTGAATTCATCTCACAGAATTCCAAATTAGTCCACCTGAAGCAGTTTGCTAACACTCTTTTCGTGGAATCTGCAATGTGATATTTGGGAGCCCATTTGGGCCCATTGTGAAAAAGGAAATATTCGCAGATAATAACTGGAGGGAAGCTTTCTGAGAGATAGCTTTCTGATGTGGGACTTCCTCACACAGAGTTCCTCCCTTCCCTTCTTGGAACAGTTTGCTAACACTGTGTCTTGGATTCTGC
>NW_016852520.1:0-890 GCF_001698545.2 Rhinopithecus bieti | reverse complement strand
AAGTGATACATCTAAAAACGGAAAAATTTTAGATTACAAAGGAAAGAATTTCAGATCTTATGTAAAATTGCTGTGCAAAAAAAAAAAAAAAAAAAAAAAAAGATGGACCCACTAATCTCATACAGAGGCTGGTATCCATTCTAGATATTTTAAACTAGATCACTTGTGCCTCTGTGGCCACAGATGAAAAACATTTTCCTTCTTGAGATTTTAAGCATCCACACTTGTGTGTGTGTCAAGTGCAGAACATCTTTTTTTCTGGCTTTGCCCATCACTCCCTTGCACCATGGTATGTCCTGACTTAGGCTTTGTCGCTTTATTCTGGAGCAAAATCACACTGAGGCCCAGTCTGCATTCCATACTCCATTCTCTTCCGTTTTTAAGGCTGCTGCAGCCGCTGTTATTTGCCATATTCTCTACCCAAGGGGTCGGGTAGGAAGTAGTGCTTCAAAAGGTAATTCAGTAGCCTGCTTTTGTTCTCAGCATGGAGGAAGGTGCAAGCTCAGTGAAGCACTCAGGCAAACTAAACAGGAGGGATCCGAGACCCACAACAGTGAGTTCTCTCCTCTCCACAGGCTCAGAGAGATGTTCTCACTTTTAAAGTGAAAACTGGATAGAATGGCACTAATCTTTCCATCACTAAAAATAGAGCAAATTAAAATGTTCCTGTTTTAGTTATTTCAAAATTTATATCTGATTCTATGACAATAAAATACTCAAAGGAAATAATGCCCCATTTAAGTACTCAATAACTTGAGGTTTGTTTTATTTTGTTTTTTAATCTTTGGTTTCACTTTAGCCACCCTATTTTTCCCTTCTGTTTTCCTAATAAGTGCATCATCAGCTTTAAGGTAAAAATATTACTGACCTTAAAAATCACATCATGTTAC
>NW_016852519.1:0-1721 GCF_001698545.2 Rhinopithecus bieti | reverse complement strand
GCTCATACCTGTAATCCCAGCAGTTTGAGAGGCTGAGACGAGAGGATCACCTGAGGCCAGGAGTTTGAGATTAGCCTGAGCAACATAGTGAGACCACATCTCTACAAAATAAAATAAAATAAATAAAAATTAAAAAATGAACACAGACCTTTACCCCACACCATTGAAAAATTAGCTTACAATAGAACCAAAACTATAAAACTTCCAGAAATTATTAAGAAGCACATGAAAAGTGCTCAACATCATTAGTCATTAGGAAAATGCAAATTTAAACCACAAGATACCACTATATACCCACTCAAAGGGTTATACAGGGCCAGGCGCGGTGGCTCACACCTATAATCCCAGCACTTTAGGAGGCCGAGGCAGTCAGATCACGAGGTCAGGAGATTGAGACCACCCTAGCTAACATGGTGAAACCCGTCTCTACTAAAAATACAAAAAAATTAGCCAAGCATGGTGGCAGGCACCTGTAATCCCAGCTACTCAGAAGGCCGAGGCAGGAGAATCACTTGAACCAGGGAGGTGGAGGTTGCAGTGAGCCAAGATTGCGCCACTGCACTCCAGCATGGGTGACAGAGCAAGACTCTGTCTCAAAATAAATAAATAAATAAAAAGGTTATACAGGCCGGGCAATGTGGCTCACTCCTGTAATCCCAGCACTTTGGGAGCCCAAGGCAGGCGGATCACTTGAGGTCAGGAGTTCGAGACCAGCCTGGCCAACATGGTGAAACCCTGTCTCTACTAAAAATACAAAAATTAGCCGGGCGGGGTGGCGGGCGACTGTAATTCCAGCTACTCCGGAGGCTGAGGCAGGAGAATTGCTTGAACCCGGGAGGTGGAGGTAGCAGTGAGCCGAGATCACGCCACTGCACTCCAGTGTGGGCAACACAGTGAGACCCTGTCTCAAAAAAAAGGGGGGTTATACAGTAATCTCCCTTATCTCCAAGGTTTCAGTTACCTGTGGTAAACCAGTCTGAAAATATTAAATTGAAAATTCCAGAATAAGCAATTCATAATTTTGAATCGTGTGCTGTTCTTAATAGCATGATAAAGTATGATGTCATCTCACTCTGTCTTGCCTAGGGTGTGAACCATCTCCTTGTCCAGCATATCCATGCTGTATATACTATCTGCGCATTAGTCCCCTAGTAGCCATCTTGGTTATCAGATCAAAAAATATAGTATATATAGGATTTGGTACTAGCTACTGTTTCAGGCATTCCCTGAGGGTCTTGGAATATATCCCCTGCAGGTAAGGGGGGACGACTGTAACAAAAAAAAAAATACCAAGTATTAGAGAGGATATTGAGAAAGTAGAACCCTACTCCATTGCTGATGGGAATATAAAACGGCACAGCCTGGCCAGGCGTGGTGGCTCATGCCTGTAATCCCAGCACTTTGGGAGGCTGAGGTTGGTGGATCATTTGAGGGCAGGAGGTCAAGACCAGCCTGGTCAACATGGTGAAACCCCGCCTCTACTAAAATACAAAATTCGCTGGGCGTGGTGGTGGGCACCTGTAGTCCCAGGTACTCAGGAGGCTGAGGCAGGAGAATCGCTTGAACCCGGGAGGCGAAGTTTGCAGTGAGCCAAGATCATGCCACTGCACTCCAGCCCAGGTGACAGAACAAGACTCCATCTCAAATAAAATAAAATAAAATAAAATAAAATAAAATAAAATAAAATAAAATAAAACAAAATAAAACAAAACAAAACAAAA
>NW_016852518.1:0-892 GCF_001698545.2 Rhinopithecus bieti | reverse complement strand
TCCTGCCTCAGCCTCCTGAGTAGCTGGGACTACAGGCGCCCGCGCCACCGCGCCCGGCTAATTTTTTGTATTTTTTTTTTAGTAGAGACGGGGTTTCACCATGGTCTTGATCTCCTGACCTTGTGATCGATCCGCCCGTCTCGGCCTCCCAAAGTGCTGGGATTACAGGCGTGAGCCACCGCGCCCGGCCCTTTCTTTTTTTTTTTTTTTGGAGACAGAGCCTTAACTGTGTCACCCAGGCTGGAGTGCAGTGGCATGATCTCAGCTCACTGCAACCTCGACCTCCCAAGCTCAAGCAATCCTCCCACTTCAGCCGCCTGAGGAGCTGGGACTACAGGCACGTGCCACCAAGCCTGGCTAATTTTTGTACTTTTTGTAGCAATGGGGTTTCACCATGTTGTCCAGGCTGGTCTTGAACTCGTCAGCTTAAGGGATCTGTCTGCTTCGGCCTTCCAAAGTGCTGAGATTACAAGCATGAGCCACCACATATGGCCTGGGGTGAAACTTTTTAGGAGAAACTCATAGCTTGGGACTTGTAAGGTCAAAGGGCATGTCCCCGTTTTATTTTATTTATTTTTTTTTTTGAGACGGAGTCGCGCTCTGCCGCCCAGGCTGGAGTGCTGTGGCCGGATCTCAGCTCACTGCAAGCCCCGCCTCCTGGGTTTACGCCATTCTCCTGCCTCAGCCTCCCGAGTAGCTGGGACTACAGGCACCCGCCGCGTCGCCCGGCTAGTTTTTTGTTTTTTTTTTTTTTTTTTTTTGAGATGGAGTCTCGCTCTGCCGCCCAGGCTGGACTGCAGTGGCCAGCTCTCAGCTCACTGCAAGCTCCGCCTCCCGGGTTTCTTACGCCATTCTCCTGCCTCAGTCTCCTGAGTAGCTGGGACTACAGGCG
>NW_016852517.1:0-1550 GCF_001698545.2 Rhinopithecus bieti | reverse complement strand
AATCATACATGAAGACTCATTTATCTCTAAATCTACCATTTCATTGTGCCATAACAATATCTCATGTTAGGCAATGCCAATACATTTTACTCACAATATGCAAATATAAACACAATTTTTAAGATCTGTTTATTCTCTGCCTTAACCTCCACCCTCACAGAAAAAAAATTCAATGTGACAACCATATTTCGTAAGGAATAGATTATAAGAGCCAAATCAGTATTTCTGTTTCCATCTTCACATTCTGCTTATTGTTCCTAGAGTCATATTTCAGTATAGCATCCAGAAAAGCTTAGTTTCTAGAAGTGAATGAAGGTGATTAGAAGGGGCAAGATAGAGTTGCTCATCAGGGTAAGCTAGGTCCTGTCAGTCTCTGCCTTTTCCAGCCATTTCTTTATAGGTACTCTTGGGAACAGGTCCCAAAATCTGGCCATAAACTGGTCCAAAAACTGGCCATAAACTAAATCTGTGCAGCACTGTGACACGTTCATGATGGCTTTGACGCCCACACTGGAAGGCTGTTGCTTTACAGGAATGAGAACAAGGAACACCTGGCCCACCCGGGGTTGAAAACTGCTTAAGTTGTTCTTAAACCACAAACAATAGCATGAGTGATCTGTGCCTTAAGGGCATGTTCACGCTGATGATAACTAGCCAGATCCCATCCCTTTATTTTGGCCCATCTCTTTATTTCCCATAAGTAATACTTTTAGTAAATCTTATGACTGGCTTGCTGTCAGTAAATATGTGGGTAAATCTCTGTTCAAGGTTCTCAGCTCTGAAGGCTGTGAGACCCCTGATTTCCCACTCCACACTCTATATTTCTGAGTGTGTGTCTTTAATTCCTCTAGCGCCACTGGGTTAGGGTCTCCATGACCAAGCTGGTCTCAGCAGGTACAAAAGAACTTCAAATTGTGGGCTTAACCTTGCCAATAAATTAGTAATCTGTTATCACCAACAGGTAAAATCTAAAACCAGTTGTCTTATTCTCATTTTTAATGCTGGTGTTTCTAGACCAAATCCTGGACCCACACAAGTCCTCCAAAATGCGTATCTTCCTACACAGAACCACCCCTCCCCAAGCTTGTATTATAGTTACTCAATCCTTTTGCCTCAGCTTCTACCTTATTCTTTTTAATTTATCAGTTAGGACCTTTGGTCACAAACAACAGAGTATGCACTGGACTCTTTGCTTGAATAAAATGCACTAAGACTTGTTTGTTTATTGTTATTTACTTCCAGTTTCATATTTCATGAAGGAGGTCTTAAGTTAGCCTCATTTTGGTCACTTTCTCATCCCTTAGAGGAGGAAGTGGGGCATAACTATAGACCCACCACATTGTATGCAGTGGGGAAGAGGTGATTCCACACAACTAAATTAAGATACTAAATAAGAAAGGAAAATTAATGCTGTCATCCTAAACCAACAAATATCCATGACGCTGAATATTTTCTAGCTTTCCCATGCTCACTTGAACAGTATTCTTGGCCTTTTTAAGAACACCTACCTAGTTCTTGAAAATGTATTTATTTCAAAAGCCAGAACTGAC
>NW_016852516.1:0-577 GCF_001698545.2 Rhinopithecus bieti | reverse complement strand
TGTGATCAAAAAATATTCCTTCTTAGAGTCCCCAAAAACAGTGCTGCCAAACTGCTCCATGAAAAGAATTGTGTAACTCTGAGATAAATTCACAAATCACAAAATCATTTCTCAGAAAGCGTCTTGCTAGTTTTCATCTGAGGATATTTCCTTTTTCAATGTTTGCCTCAATGCACTCACAAATATCCCTTTACAGATTCCACGAAAATAGTCTTAGCAAAATGCTCCATGAAAAGAAAGGTGTAAATCTGTGAAATGAATTCACACATCACAAAGCAGTTTCTCAGCAAACATCTTTTTGTATTTTGTCTGAGGATATATCCTTTGTCACCATAGGCTTCAATGCACTCCAAAATATCCCTTCTCAGACACCATAAAAGCAGTGATGCCAAAGTACTTCCTCAACAGAAACGTTTAGCTCTTTTAGACGAATGCACACATCACAAAGGAGTATCTCTGAAAGGTATTCTAGAGTTTTTACCTGGAGAATTTTCTTTTTTCACCTTAGGCCTCTATGGGCTCCCAAATATGCCTTTGCAGATTCATAAAACAGTGCTACCAAACTGCTCAAAGAAAA
>NW_016852515.1:0-1958 GCF_001698545.2 Rhinopithecus bieti | reverse complement strand
CCTCTGTCCTACCAAAAGGGAAGTATCAACTCCTCCTCCTTTTCTAGGCATCGCTGGAAAGTCCAGATTGCCTGACACACTGGTAACCAGTGACTGGGGGTCAGGTGCCAACAGATGTCTGGGGCTTAAGGGAGTTAATCTCTGCTGAAAGATGGAAAGGGAGAAGTCCGGGAGCGGTGGCTCATGCCTGTAATCTCAGCACTTTGGGAGGCTGAGGTGGGCGGATCACGAGGTCAGGAGATGGAGACCATCCTGGCTAACACGATGAAACCCCATCTCTACTAAAAATACAAAAAATTAGCCAGGCGTGGTGGCGGGCTCCTGTAGTCCCAGCTACTTGGGAGGCTGAGGCAGGAGAATGGTGTAACTCAGGAGGCGGAGCTTGCAGTGAGCCAAGAAAACGTCACTGCACTCCAGCCTGGGCCTCAGAGCAAGATTCCGTCTCAAAACAAAACAAAACAAAACAAAACAAAACAAAAAAAAAAAAAAAAAAAAAAAAAAAAAAAAAAAAAACAAACAAAAAAAGGAAACGGAGAAGAGGACATAAAACGAATTTGTTTTCCATACCACAAGGCTTTTGTACCAAGAGGCCACGTGTATCAAAGTCAGGGAATCCTTCCTCCTGGGAGCCAATAGGAAGTCTCTCAAAACTAGAAGAGAAAGGTGTTTTGCTCACATCAATCCAGCTTTGGAGGCATTCTACTAGGGACATATGCCCCTTCCCCGCAAAACAACAATGAAGTGTTCTGTATGCTAACAACATAGCTTAAAAAAAAAAGTAAAACACAATTCTGCATTTTTATAAAACTTGATAAAAAATAGTATTTCAAACTATACAGCCACCAGAAGTACACAGTTATCAAAAATGCAGACACTCACTTGGCATCTGCAGCACCTTTAGCTTTCTGTGCCCACTCTGTTTGGCAGCTCCATTTTCTGCAGGGTTATTCCCCTCCTTGCCAGCATCAGCTTTTCCCTTTTTCCCTTTGGTTACCTTCTCTCCCTTATTTGCAGGGGCCTTTTTAGGCTTGGGCTCTGGCTTTGGAGGAGCAAGTTCAGCAGACAACCTCACAGACCTTCTCTATGGCTTGTCCTTCACCTTTTAACTTTATCTCTTTTAGCATCCCCTTCAGCATTTCTCTTGGGCATGGTGGCAGGGGTGACAGCAGTGGGACATAGGTACTGGGCACGGGATGCAGCGGCGTGCAGGCTTTGGTGGGTCCAGGGATGGTTCTCACCTCTTCTTCTTCACACTGCTTGCCAGGACTCTTTCAACACTACACACGACTGTGAGATAATTTCATAATTCCATAAGAAAAAGGAACTCTCACCCATTTTTAAAGTTTAGTGTGTGTGTGTGGATGTATGTGTGTATATAGATATAGATAGATAGATGATAGGTAGATAGATAGATAGATAGATAGATAGATAGATAGATAGATAGATATGCATACATATAACCACTCTGGAGAGAATGTATATAGGTACGTAAACACTAACTGATTGAGTAAAGTTGTTTGGATCAAGAGATGATTAGATGGAAAACTATCTATGACATGTTAAGAGAAAAAAAGCAGGTTATAAAACAGCGTATGTAAAGCTTTTTTTTTTTTTTTTTTTTTGCGTGTGTGTGAAAAGTAGCTTTATAAATGTATATCGGAAAGACTACAATGAGGCCAGGTGCAGTGGCTCATGCTTGTGGTCCCAGCACTTTGGGAGGCCCGAGGGAGGAGGATCACTTGAGGCCAGGAGTTGGAGACCAGTCTGGGCAGAATGGCAAAACCTTGTCTCTAAAAAATTAAAAAAAAGTAGCCAGATGTGGTGGTGCATGCTTGTAGTCCTAGCTACTCGTGAGGCTGGGGTGGGAGGATCCCTTGAACCCAGAAGACGGAGGCTGCAGTGAGCCATGATTTGTACCACTGCACTCCAGCTTGGGTGAAAAGGTACTCTGTCTCATT
>NW_016852514.1:0-447 GCF_001698545.2 Rhinopithecus bieti | reverse complement strand
AATAAATAAATAAATAAATAAAATAAAAAATAAAAAATAAAAAATCTGTCTAGCAAGTTTCTATTGTAACGTATTTATATTTTGAATATATAACATAGTCACACGGTTCAAAATTAAAAAGGTCCCCAAACTATCTTAGAATATCTCTGTCCTCAAGTCCCTTTCCTGTCCCAGGAGGCAATGTTACTAGTTTCATATAAATATTAGTATTTTCAGAGGCTGTCAATTTGGAGTACGATGTAAATACTGCAGTGAAGTATCTCAACAAAAACCAGCCAGTGTGGGCACATACACACACGTGCACGTGCACGTACACACACACACACACACACACACACACACACACACACACACACACAAATAGGTTTAAGAAGCAAAACCCCTAGTGCTGGCAATTTGGATGAAGACCATGCCTGCCACCTTTAAGAAGTTGGGAGACAGAAAAGT
>NW_016852513.1:0-820 GCF_001698545.2 Rhinopithecus bieti | reverse complement strand
TAAAGATAGGGTCTCATTTTGTCACCCAGGCTGTTGGAGTGCAGTGGCCTGATCTTGGCTCACTACAGCCTCAACGGCTTGGGCTCAAGCCATCCTCCCACCTCAGCCTCCCCAAATAGCTGGGACTACAGATGTGTGCCACCACACCCAGCTGATTTTTTGTTTGTTTGTTTGTTTGTTTTTTGAGCAAATTCATCTTTTGTCACTGACGCTGGAGTGCAGTGGCGTGGATCTCGGCTGGAGTGCAGTGGCGTGGATCTCGGCTCAGTGCAACCTCTGCCTCCCAGATTCAAGCAATTCTCCTGCCTCAGCCTTCTGAGTAGCTGGGATTACAGGCGCACACCACTGTGCCTGGCTAATTTTTGTATCTTTAGTAGAGACAGAGTTTCACCATGTTGGCCAGGCTGGTCTTGAACTCCTGACCTCAAGTGATCCACCTTCCTTGACCTCCCAGAATGCTGGGATTACAGGCATGAACCACCACACCAGGCCCTGATTTATTTTGTAAAGACAGGGTTTGCCACGTTGGCCAGGCTGGTCTGGAACTCCTGAGCTCAAGCTATCAGCTTGCCTTGGCCTCTCAAAGTGCTAGGATTATAGGCGTGAGTGAACCAGTGCACCGGGCCGAGAAAGTTCCCTATTTTGAGTTTGATTTTTTTTTTTTTAAATCATGAAAAGGGCTTTTATTTCAGAGAAATTTTATTTTACTGTTTCTTTGATTATTTCATTTCCTCTGTTCTTTTCTCTAGAAAGCCATTAGGTAGTTTCAGGGTCTCTGTGCTATTCACTTTTCTTTTCTTTTGTGCTCCGTTTAACCTTT
>NW_016852512.1:0-945 GCF_001698545.2 Rhinopithecus bieti | reverse complement strand
TTTTTTTCTCTCCATCACCCAAGCTGGAGTGCAGTGGTGCAGATCATGGCTCATTGCAGCCTTGACCTCCTGGGCTCACATGATCCTCCTGCCTCAGCCTCCTGAGTAGCTGTGAGTACAGGCATACATCACCATGCCCAGCTAATTTTTTATTTTTTGTAGAGACAGGGTCTCGCTATGTTGCCTGGGCTGATCTCGAACTCCTGGGGTCAAGCAACCCTTCCTCCTCGGTCTCCCACAGTCCTGGGATTACAGATGTGAGCCAACGTGCCCAGCTTTGAATCATCTTAGGGTAAGTTGGTTCAGAAGTGCAAAGACTGCTTCCCTGTGGCCTGATAGGAAAAGTATACCTCCCAGGAATGTTCCTCCTCAGATCAGACCCTCAATATGACAGCGCTCGGCCCCAGCACGGGGTAGATCCATCCTGTAGATGGCGGCATCTCACAGTACAAGGGCTGCTGAGGCCAGCTCTACCCAAGGAGCCGAGAAAACCATCTGCTAAAGCCTCACCTACAAATGCTCCTGGCCCTCCCAGGGAGAAAAGAAAACAGACTTCCTCTGTGGGCCCATCAGCCCCGCTCAGGGGACTTAGAGATCCTGGAACTTCCTTATGGATCCTCTTGTCCAGTGCTGCCCACAGGGAGTCCAAGGACCGACAGCATCTGCCTCCCCTGGGAATTAGTTAGACATGCAGATTCTTGGGCCCCACCCCAAAATACTGAAACAGAATCTCTGGGAGTGGGGCCCAGCAATCTGTGTTTTGGGGTTTGGTTTTTAAGAGTCAAGGTTCTAGGCCGGGCGCGGTGGCGCAAGCCTGTAATCCCAGCACTTTGGGAGGCCAAGACGGGCGGATCACGAGGTCAGGAGATTGAGACCATCCTGGCTAACCCAGTGAAACCCCGTCTCTACTAAAAAATACAAAAAAACTAGCCGGGCGAGGTGGAG
>NW_016852511.1:0-411 GCF_001698545.2 Rhinopithecus bieti | reverse complement strand
TTGTGTGGCTGGCCGGGCGCGGTGGCTCAAGCCTGTAATCCCAGCACTTTGGGAGGCCGAGACGGGCGGATCACGAGGTCAGGAGATCGAGACCATCCTGGCTAATACGGTGAAACCCTGTCTCTACTAAAAAATACAAAAAACTAGCCGGGCAACGAGGCGGGCGCCTGTAGTCCCAGCTACTCGGGAGGCTGAGACAGGAGAATGGCGTGAACCCGGGAGGCGGAGCTTGCAGTGAGCTGAGATCCGGCCACTGCACTCCAGCCTGGGTGGCAGAGCAAGACTCCGTCTCAAAAAAAAAAAAAAAAAAAAAAAAAAAAAAAACCTTGTGTGGCAAATAAGAATAGCCATACAAAGTACATGTAAATCAAGATGGCCCTATTTACCATAAAAAGATACCTAGTTTAATTT
>NW_016852510.1:0-945 GCF_001698545.2 Rhinopithecus bieti | reverse complement strand
TCTATTGTCTCTAAGGGTAGCCACTGTAACACTTCAAAAGAACCTTGGTCTCCACAATCTTTTATCTTAACCTGAACATTTCCTTTCTGTGATCCCAGGTCTTTAGATAAACTCTACCAATTGTCAACCAGAAAATGTTTAAATTTACTTATAGCCTGGAAGCCCTTTTTTTTAGTTGTCCCCCCTTTTTTGACCAAACCAATACATTTTTTTTTTTTTTTTTTTTTTTTTTTGAGACGGAGTCTCGCCCTATCTCCCAGGCTGGAGTACAGTGGTGCGATCTCGGCTCACTGCAAGCTCCGCCTCCCGGGTTTACGCCATTCTCCTGCCTCAGCCTCCCGAGTAACTGGGACTACAGGCGCCCGCCACATCGCTCGGCTAGTTTTTTTGTATTTTTTTTAGTAGAGACGGAGTTTCACCGTGTTAGCCAGGATGGTCTCGATCTCCTGACCTTGTGATCCGCCCGTCTCGGCCTCCCAAAGTGCTGGGATTACAGGCTTGAGCCACCGCGCCTGGCCATTGTATTTCTTAAATGTATTTCATTGCTGTCTCATGCCTCCCTAAAATGTATAAGTGTATAAAACCAAGCTGCACCCCAAATACTTTGGGCTCATGTTCTCAGGACTTCCATGGCTGTGTCATGGGCCATGGTCATTCATATTTGGCTCAGAATGAATCTCTTCAAATATTTTACTCTTTTCGTTGACACAGCAAAGAAATAGAAGATACAAAGAAGAACCAAATGGAAATTTTAGAACTTAAAAAATGCAATAACCAATTTAAAACTTGAATGGGCAACAGAAATTAACCAAGCTGAACAAAAACAGAAAATATACAGAATTAAGAAAGAAAGAAAGAAAGAAAGAAAGAAAGAAAGAAAGAAAGAGAGTGAGAGAGGGTGGGAAGGAAGGAAGGAAGGAAGGAAGGAAGGAAGGAAGGAAGGAA
>NW_016852509.1:0-1944 GCF_001698545.2 Rhinopithecus bieti | reverse complement strand
TGCAATATGCATTGCAATTTTCAGAGAAAATTCAGTAGTTGTTCAGATTTAATCAAAATTTATAAAGGGTATTAAAATTAATCCTTAAATTTTCCACTTGGTAATTCACACATTTTTATTCATAAATAATGTTATTTTTTGTGATATGTTTTAAGCTATTATATTCATAATAAATAGACTCATAATACATAACAAAATATTTATAACTTTTATAGAGTTATGGGTTTCCAAATTTGCAGTCTGTCAAAGGCAGTCTAATGTACTTTCCCAGAGGGATTGCTTTAAAGAAAGCTGGATTGCTGGAGAGTTAAGCTTATTAACGGCAATCATTTTATTCCAAATTAAGCTACACTGTCTTTACTGAAGGATTAACTCATTGCGACTCAGGCATTACCCTCTGTTGGATGGGAAAGCACCGTGTAAAGACATACATGATCAAAAGGCCTGAGGACCTTAAGCATCCCATTCTAATTGAGGCAACTCAGTCAAACTTCCCTCAAAGATGCTGCAGTGTTAATGAGGATGTGGAAAAAAATGGAACTTAGACTGCTACAGAAAGCCACAGACACCCCACTTGGGTGCTAAATGCAAATGCAGGCTGATCTGCATTGCAGAAAATATGTCTCCAATAGACATCAAAGGAAAGTCATATAAAAGATAAAATCTCACTCTAAAGCACTTTGACACAAGAAGCTGTATAAATGTTTCCAATTTTAAAATAGAAAATTACTAGTAGGTAAAATTCTAAGAAATTAATGTTCAGATGAGGTTGTTTCGATTAAGTTAAACTATCATACTTCTTTGAGGTTGTCTCATGCTACTTTTATTTTATGTTTCTGTATGTTTACAAAATAAATCGTGCAAAATAGACATAGGAAAAAATGTTCTTTGCTTTATTTTGCTCCTCCAGAAATACTGAAAACCTGCTTTAAATAAGTGGCCCACAAAGAACTGCTAAAATGACTGGGTTTGGCGACATGAAAATTCAGCATTAGGACTTAGGAAATAGGATTCCAGGCCTAAAGAAGACTCTATCCACCGGCTGTTCTGAATGTACTTTAGGCAGTAGCTTTCAAAAGAGTCCCAGATAGCTGAATGAAAATATACTATTCAATCAATGCTTTTATATTTTATTTTGGCTCTGCTTTGTTTTGATAATTCATGCTTCCATTTTATCCAAATTGGCTTGTTTCAGGATGGTCTTGTTTTCTAACTTTAACAAGGAAATTCATATTACTGGAATAAAGAGAAAGACAATAGATGACATATTTTATGTCTATTAAATCATAGCCAAACACAGTAGAAGTAGAAGTAAGTCATTAGTCTTACTTGAGAAATGTTGATTCTTCACAGCAGGGAAGGGTGAACAAACTTATTGACTAGCAAATAAAAAATAGCAAATATTACTTATTTGAAATTTAGGCCCAATTAATTACAAAGCAGATGATCGAATGTTCTCTCTTTCTCTCTCTCCCACCCACATTTACTGTCTTCATAGATAACTGACATTTAAAATAACATCCTAAGTAGCAATCTCTGGTCATAGTGAAGTAGGAGACAACTCAGAACATTTTAGTAGTATGTCAGTAAGCCCCTAGGGAGATGAAAGTTTGTTTAAGCCCAGCTAACTGAGAGAAGAATAGAGCTTAAATATTAGCAATTTCAAAATTTGTGTTGTAAAATTTAATCCTAGTAGTTTTAATCCAAATGTTATAAAATATAAATTTAGATATTATGGAAAATATATGTGGAGAAAGATATAAGGTATTAACATTGAAATAGTTTTCAATCACTACTATTAAATTTGACCAATTTTAATTTTAACTACAGTCTGCATCATTTTAATACTGAAAATTCCATAGTTTTCCACATAGTTTCTTTGAAATTAAAGTCATTAACATTTGAAAAAAAAGAAAAAGAAATCATTGTAACATGGTTTCATCA
>NW_016852508.1:0-821 GCF_001698545.2 Rhinopithecus bieti | reverse complement strand
TTCACCATAGTCCAGAATGTGCTCCCGAAGTTTCCTTCGTGGATACGTCCATGACGGTTTCCAAGTTACGTAATGTTAAGAAAGCTGTATCTATTTGAGGTGATTACATATATCACAGATTAGTTTCCTAGAAAGCTTCTTTTCAGTTTTTGTCTGAGGCTATTTGCTTTTCACCATCAGCATCAACACGCTCCTGAATATCACTTGGTACATGTTTCTCCAAAAGGGTTTCTCCAACGCTGTATGAGAAGAGAGGCATAACACTGTGACTGGAATGTACACGTCACAAAGCAGTTCCTCAGAAAGCTTCTCTCCAGTTTCGGTCTGAACATATTTCCTTTTTCACCGTTAGCCTCAAAGTGCTCCATTATATCACATCACGTGCTAAGCAAACCCAGGGCTAGAAAACTGCTCAATGGAAAGAGAGGCTTATCTGAGTGAGACGAATTAAGATGACACAGAGCAGTTTCACAGAAACCTTCCTTCTGGATTTTACCTCCAGATATTTCTTTCTCCATATTCTAAGGATCGTTCCCAAATGTCCTTCCTCAGATTCCACAAAAACAGTGATTCCAAGCTGCTCAATCGAAAGAATGGTTAGGCTCTATGAGACGAATACACACATCACAAAGCAGTTTCTCAGAACGTTTCTCTGCATGTTTCATCGGAAAGCGTTTCCTTGCTCACCACAAGCCTCTGGGCGTCACTAAATATCCCTTCAGAGATTCTTCAAAGACAGAGTTTTGAAACTGGGCAAAATAGAGTAAGCATTAACTCTCCGCTGTAAATGCACATATCAGAGAGCAGATTCTTGGAATGCT
>NW_016852507.1:0-945 GCF_001698545.2 Rhinopithecus bieti | reverse complement strand
GACTTAGTCTCGCTCTGTCGCCCGGGTTGGAGTGCAGTGGCTGGATATCAGCTCACTGCAAGCTCCGCCTCCCGGGTTTACGCCATTCTCCTGCCTCAGCCTCCCGAGTAGCTGGGACTACAGGCGCCCGCCACCTCGCCCGGCTAGTTTTTTGTATTTTTTTAGTAGAGACAGGGTTTCACTGTGTTAGCCAGGATGGTCTCGATCTCCTGACCTCGTGATCCGCCCGTCTCGGCCTCCCAAAGTGCTGGGATTACAGGCTTGAGCCACCGCGCCCGGCCAGTACTCTTTTAAAATTCAAGTACTCTTTTAAAATTCAAATTTTGGCCGGGCGCCAAAATTTAGTATTAAATTTTAGTAGTTCTCCTGAGAGAACTACTTTTTAATCATAACATTCTATATGTGGTATACCCTGCCTTTTTTGTTTGTTTGTTTGTAAGAGACCCAGTCTTGCTCTGTCACCCAGGCTGGAGGTATTGGCCGGGCGCGGTGGCTCAAGCCTGTAATCCCAGCACTTTGGGAGGCCGAGACGGGTGGATCACGAGGTCAGGAGATCGAGACCATCCTGGCTAACACTGTGAAACCCCGTCTCTACTAAAAAATACAAAAAACTAGCCGGGCGAGGTGGTGGGCGCCTGTAGTCCCAGCTACCCGGGAGGCTGAGGCAGGAGAATGGCGTGAACCCGGGAGGCGGAGCTTGCAGTGAGCTGAGATCCAGCCACTGCACTCCAGCCCGGGCGACAGAGCGAGACTCCGTCTCAAAAAAAAAAAAAAAAATTCAAATTTTTCTGGGTGCCACTTCATTACCTTAAAATCCTAGGATTTCAAGGCTAGAAAGGATTTAGCAAGTAATATTTCAGTTATCCCATCAAAACCTTGCAGGGATCGTTGACAGGCAACTGGGATGAGACAGGCTCTTAGTGGCACCTGGGTAATCAGCCCCAG
>NW_016852506.1:0-1431 GCF_001698545.2 Rhinopithecus bieti | reverse complement strand
AATTTAATTTAAAACATCAGTTCCTGGTACAATCAATCCACTCTTGGATCAAAAGTTCCCATTTTATGTTCACATAAGTTTTCCTGTGTCATATTGTATCTTTTAAATCAAGAGAATTAACACATATAGTTTATAGTCATGTTTCCAATGAGAAAATAATTATACCAAGAATGTCACAATTAGGGCAGAAATAGATTTATCTTACCGGCCCACCATTTGTAAACACATAGGCAACAGTATGAAGTTCTTCAGGTGGAGTTAGTTGACTTATTCGAAGTGGAGAAGCCTGCATCTGCAGATAGTCCTTAGGACTAACTATGTGTGTTACTAGAACATTTTGATTTATAACTGGAACATAACTGGCACATAAATTGGCACTACACAGCTGAAATATATGATCCTCTTGAGAGTACATGATCACAGACTGTCTTAGCAATATGCGCCTTGGTATCAAACAGAGTTTAGAATCTCATGTCTAGAATCTATATCATGTTCCGTGATCTAGAATCATCCCCCTTTATCCATCAGTCCACCATCACTACTTCCTGTAGGTTCACACCACCAGGTTAAATGACTCCCTTATGCTTCCATCACAGTTGAAGAATTGGCTGACCTTCCTTATACCAACATCCCAACTAAAAATCTATAATTCTAAATATTAAAACTTTAATATTTATAATGTCAATTTTCAATGAATTCCACAAGTTCATTTTTTTTAGGCTTAAAGGAGAAGTACGTATTAATGAGCACATACACTGTCCTAGATATCCTACCTGCCCATCATTTATAAACACATAGTTTAAAGTATAAAGTTCTTCAGCTGGAGTTGGCTGACTCGTTTGAAGTGGAGGAACCAGCATCCGCAGATACTCCTCATAGTTAACTATGAGTGTGTGACTAGAACACTCTGATTAAAAACTAGAACATAAATGACAAAGAAATCGACACTATTCTTCCCACTGGAAGAGTGTAGGCTCCATGGCATTCTCTTATCATCCAGGGAATGCTGGGTAGTGGGCCTAACCCTCTTTTGATAATTTGATTAAATATTTTTCCCTGGGAAAGTACCTTTACATACAAATTTGGTGTACAATTTCAGAAGTGTGACCAGCCTAAGATCTGATTAATTTAGTGGACAGATGACCCCACTTAAAATCACCAAAATGGGGGTAAAAAAGGGTTTGTGAACTGTTGCCAATTATCCTGGATACTATCAGTTTTGTTATTTCTATGTAAACAAGGAATTCTCTGCTGAACTCACAGCAGTAAGCAGTGTGATATAGTATTTGTGTGTGCAATCTCTGGAATCTGAGAGACCTAGGTTCCGTCACTTTTCCAACTGGTTATACCTGGGAGAGCTACTTAAATGTATACTCTAAGATTCTATTTCCATAAAAGGGCATAAAACAGTATCTAACTCGTGGTGCTCTT
>NW_016852505.1:0-1520 GCF_001698545.2 Rhinopithecus bieti | reverse complement strand
TGTATCCTTTCCTTCTCTATCTCGTATGAATGAAGAAAATACTAAAGCAATTCTTGCTTTCTGAAACGAAAATGCAAGATAATTTACTATTATTTTCTTTTAAATTTGAATTTGAGTTTTAGATTCAGGAAATATACGTGCCGTTTTGTTACAAGAGCAGAGTGCATGATGATGAGGTTTGGGCTTTTACTGATCCTGTTACCCAGATAGTGAACATAATACTCACTAAGAAGGTTTTCAGCCCTTGCCCTGCTCCCTCCATCCTTCTGGAGTCCCTAGTGTCTATTTTCCATCTTTATGTCCATGTGTACCTAAGATTCAGCTTATAAGTGAAAACATATGATACTTGGTTTTCTGTTTTTGCATTTTTTCGCTTAGAATAATGGCCTCCAGCTGCATCCATGTTGCTGCAAAGGACATGCTTTCTTTCTTTTTTATTGCTGCATAATATTCCATAATGTATATGTAAACATTTTCTTTATCAGTCCACCATTGATGGACATCTAGGTTGATTCCATGTATTTGGTATTGTGGACATGAGTACATGTGTCTTTTGGTAGAACGATTTATTTTATTTTGGGTACATACCCAGAAATGGGATTGCTGGTTCAAATGGTAGTTCTGTTTCAAGTTCTTTGAGAAATCTCCCAACTGCTTTCCATAGTGGCTGAACTAATTTACCTTCCCACCAACAGTGTATAAGCATTCCCTCCTCTCTGCAGTCTCACTAGCATCTGTTGATTTTGACTTTTAATAATAGCTATTCTAACTGGTGTGAGGTAGCTCATTGTCGTTTTCACATTTGCATCTCTCTGATGATTAGTGACATGGAACATTTTTTCATATGTGTGTTGGCTGCTTGTATATCTTCTTTTGAGAAGTGTCTGTTCGTGTGTTTTGCCCACTTTTGATGGGGCTGTTTTTTTTCTTATTGATTTAACCTCCCTATAGATTCTGGATATTAGTCCTTTATCAGATGCATAGTTTGCAAATATTTTCTACCATTCTGTAGGTTGTCTTTTACTCCATTGATAGCTTATTTTGCTGTGCAGAAGCTCTTTAGTTTACTCAGGTCCTACTTGTCAGTTTTGTTTTGTCAAAATGCAGGATAATTTAGTTAGCTTACTACTTCTTATCACTTCATAATATTAAACTGGTCATTATTTCTTAGTAAAAGATTGAGAATAAAAAACTCAGTTATTTCTGAGGTCATTTGTGGATTAGAGTCTCAGTATCATTTCTCTTCTCCTAGCCTTCTTCATAGTGTAAATATCTGCCAGTGGGATATATTAGCAACTGTGACTCTTTTCCAGGTATCTATTTTGGTTTCAAATTCTGACTTTTCATTCGATTCTCTTATTGCAATATGATTAGTTGTCAAAATGCTTTTTTTGTTTCAATTATTTTGTATTTGATTGTAATTAATTTGAAAAAGTGTTTTTCAGTGCTTCCCCCTCCCTAATTAAATCTTAGGAATCAACTCTAATCCTTTAAAAAATTCTTCACCAAATTTATATGTA
>NW_016852504.1:0-1488 GCF_001698545.2 Rhinopithecus bieti | reverse complement strand
ATGAGCACTTTTTCACGTGTCTGTTGGGTGCAAAGATGTCTTCTTTTGAAAAGTGTCTGTTCATATCCTTTGCCTACTTTTTGATGGGGTTTTCTTTTTTTTTTCTTATAAATGTGTGTGAGTTCTTTGTAGGTTCTGGATATTAGCCCTTTGTCAGATGGATAGGTTGCAAAAATTTTCTCCCATTCTGTAGGTTGCTTGTTCACTCTGATGGTAGTTTCTTGTGCTGTGCAGAAGCTCTTTAGTTTAATTAGATCCCATTTGTGTATTTTGGCTTTTGTTGCCATTGCTTTTGGTGTTTTAATCATGAAGTCCTTGCCCATGCCTATGTTCTGAATGGTATGGCCTAGGCTTTCTTCTAGGGTTTTCATGGTTTTAGGTCTAACGTTTAAGTCTTTAATCTATCTTGAATTAATTTTTGTATAAGATGTAAGGAAGAGATCCAGTTTCAGCTTTCTACATATGGCTAGCCAGTTTTCCCAGCATCATTTATTAAATAGGGAGTCTTGTCCCCATTTCTAGTTTTTATCAGGTTTGTCAATGATTAGATGGTTGTAGATGCATGGTATTATTTATGAGGCCTCTGTTCTATTCCCTTGGTCTATATATCTGTTTTGGTACCAGTACCATGCTGTTTTGGTTACTGTAGCATTGTAGTGTAGTTTGAAGTGAGGTAGCATGATGTCTCCAGCTTTGTTCTTTTGGCTTAGGATTGTCTTGGCAATGTGGGCTCTTTTTTTGTTCCATCTGAACTTTAAAGTAGCTTTTCCCAATGCTGTGAAGAAAGTCATTGGTAGCTTAATGGGGATGATATTGAATCTATAAATTGCTTTGGGCAGTATGGCCATTTTCACGATATTGATTCTTCCTATCCATGAGCATGGTATATTCTTCCATTTGTTTGTGTCCTGTTTTATTTCCTTGAGCAGTGGTTTGTAGCTCTCCTTGAAAAGGTCCTTCACATCCCTTGTAAGTTGGATTCCTAGGTATCTTATTCTCTTTGTATCAATTGTGAATGGGAGTTCATTCATGATTTGGCTCTCTGTCTGTTAATGGTGTATAGGCATCCTTGTGATTTTTTGTACATTGATTTTGTATCCTGAGACTTTGCTGAAGTTGCCTATCAGCTTAAGGAGATTTTGGGCTGAAACAATGGGATTTTCTAAATATACCATCATGTCATCTGCAAACAGGGACAAGTTGACTTCCTCATTTCCCAATTGAATACCCTTTATTTCTTTCTCTTGCCTGATTGCCCTGACCAGAATGTCCAACACTATGTTGAATAGGGGTGGTGAGAGAGGGCATCCTTGTCTTGTGCTGGTTTTCAAAGGGAATGCTTCCAGTTTTGCCCATTCAATATGATATTGGCTGTGGGTTTGTCATAAATAACTCTTATTATTTTGAGATATGTCCCATCAAAACCTAGTTTATTGAGTGTTTTTAGCATGAAGGGCTGCTGAATTTTGTCAAAGGCCTTTTCCACAT
>NW_016852503.1:0-1434 GCF_001698545.2 Rhinopithecus bieti | reverse complement strand
TACTTATATTCTTGCTGCTTTGAATGCTAGCCAGTCTATGTGAACTGTTTTCATTTATTTGGAAATGAATCAATCAAGTAAAAGTCTTTGTTTTTTGTAATATTAACAAATATTATTAACTAACCAGTTAAATTGGAGATTCCTTTTCTAATGGTTTTGCCAATATCCTCTTCAGTTATATTTGAAAAGTAAAGCGACGAAGTTATTTATCCATTTTTTGATGATGCTTCAAAAACCATATGAAAATAATTCGCCACTTTTAAATGAGTACTCTGTACATTCAGTAATAACTTCAAAATCTTTTTTTTTTTTGAGAGATGGAACCTCGCTCTGTTGCCCAGGCTGGAGTGCAGTGGCACGATCTTGACTCACTGCAACCTCTGCTTCCTGGGTTCAAGCGATTCTCCTGCCTCAGCTTCTCAAGTAGCTGGGACTACAGGTGTGTGCCACCATGGACAGCTAATTTTTGTATTTTTAGTAGAGATGAGGTTTCACCATGTTGGCCAGGATGGTCTCGAGCTCCTGACTTTGTGATCTGCCTGCCTCCGCCTCCCAAAGTGTTAGGATTAAGGCATGAGCCACCGCTCCCGGGCATGACTTCTAAATCTTATATGAGTTGTGAAGAATATGTATTAAGGCCATGTCAAATAATAAAAATGTACTTTTCTGAGGAAGAAATTTTTTTACTGTGATTATTCCTGACTAGTAGTTTAAAACAACTTGGTTTAAATCAACTTGACTTAAACCACTAGTCAGGAATAATCATAGTAAACCAAATCACCTGTCACATGTCTTTAAATCTGTGAATAAAATATTGGATAATGTATAGAATGATGTTGATTAAAATTACTCTTGTTCTTTGCCTCAAACATCTCTGAAGCCTTGCCAACCTTTATTTGCTTATTATTTAGTGCAATATAATCTCACTCAGTATCATCAGACAGTGGGGCTTGGTCCTTTATAACCCATGTTTCTAAATAAAGTCAACGCATGTCTTTATATCCTAAACTTTTATTTTGAATGACTATTGTTTTCTTGGATGGAGATCTATAATTACATAGCATTCTAGCATTATTTAAGTACTGAAAATACGTAAGTCCTGAAATAGTTAAGCGTGTTCTTGCTAACTCAAGGTCGACCTTGACGCATGCTCGCTTTCATACACCACAGAATTACAATGCATGAGCTACTGAGATACACATAGAAACAATCAAGGTATATGCAGTTCTGTTTGTAAATAATCCTAAATTTGCAAATACTCCCAAATGGCTGAAAGTTTGTATTTCTTTTACTAAATCAATTGATCTTTATTCTACTGTGAACAATTCTAACTATACGTTGTCAATTTATCCATATTTTAGTCACAGTTAAAAATCAGCATGACTGGCCGGGCGCGGTGGCTCAAGCCTGTAATCCCAGCACTTTGGGAGGCCG
>NW_016852502.1:0-218 GCF_001698545.2 Rhinopithecus bieti | reverse complement strand
ATGCAATCCCTCCCCTTCCCCCCTCCCCATAATAGGCCCCGGTGTGTGATGTTCGCCTTCCCGAGTCCAAGTGATCTCATTGTTCAGTTCCCACCTATGAGTGAGAACATGCGGTGTTTGGTTTAAATCATCAGCAAAAAGTGACAATTTGACTTTCTCTTTTCCAATTTGGATAACTTTTATTTATTTATTTTTTTCTTGCCTGATGGTCTGGCTTG
>NW_016852501.1:0-318 GCF_001698545.2 Rhinopithecus bieti | reverse complement strand
TAAGTATTGGTCTTTTCTTTTCTTTTTTTTTTTTTAGCGTATGATTCTTTCTTTTCTTTCTTCCCTTCTTTCCTTCCTTCCTTCCTTCCTTCCTTCCTTTCTTCCTTCCTTCCTTCCTTTCTCTCTCTTTCTTTTTCTTTTTCTTTCCCTTTCTTTCTCCTTCCTTCCTTCCTTCCTTCCTTCCTTCCTTCCTTCCTTCCTTCCTTCCTTCCTTCCTTTCTTTCTTTCTTTTCTTTCTTTCTTTCTTTTTCTTTCTCTTTCCCTTTCTTTCTCCTTCCTTCCTTTCTTTCTTTCTTTCTTTTCCTTCCTTCCTTCCTT
>NW_016852500.1:0-1000 GCF_001698545.2 Rhinopithecus bieti | reverse complement strand
ACGGGCTGATCACGAGGTCAGGAGATCGAGACCATCCTGGCTAACACGGTGAAACCCCGTCTCTACTAAAAATACAAAAAACTAGCCGGGCGAGGTGGCGGGCGCCGGTAGTCCCAGCTACTCGGAGGCTGAGGCAGGAGAATGGTGTAAACCCGGGAGGCGGAGCTTGCAGTGAGCTGAGATCTGGCCACTGCACTCCAGCCTGGGAGACAGAGCCAGACTCCATCTCAAAAAGAAAAAAAGAAAAAAACCAGAGATCATAAGATTGACAAAACAGGTGAGGCACGGTGGCTCACACCTGTCATCCCAGCACTTTGGGAGTCCAAGGCAGACAGTTCGCCTGAGGTCACGAGTTCGAGACCAGCCTGGCCAGCATGGTGAAACCCCGTCTCTACTAAAAATACACATATGAGCCAGGTGTGGTGAGTGGGCACCTGTAATCCCAACTACTCAGGAGGGTGAGGCAGGAGAATTGCTTGAACCCCAGAGGCGGAGGTTGCAGTGAGCTCAGACCTCACCGCTGCAATCCAGTCTGGGCGACAGAGTGAGGCTCTGTCTCAAAAAAAAAAAAAAAAAAAGATAGGCAAAACAGGCCTCTGCGTAGCAGACTTCACAGAGAATAGATTGCCAGTGGGTTTTGCTCAAGTTAAGTTCATTGTTGATTTTAATGCTGAAGGGGTGGCCGGGCGCGGTGGCTCACGCCTGTAATCCCAGCACTTTGGGAGGCCGAGGCGGGCGGATCACGAGGTCAGGAGATGGAGACCATCCTGGCTAACACAGTGAAACCCCGTCTCTACTGAAAATACAAAAAAATCAGCCGGGTGTGGTGGCGGGCGCCTGTCGTCCCAGTTACTCGGGAGGCTGAGGCAGGAGAATGGCGTGAACCCGGGAGGTGGAGCTTTTTGTGCCACTGCATTCCAGCCTGGGCGACAGGGCTAAGACTCCGTTTCAAAAAAAAAAGAGAGAGAATGGTGTGAACCTGGGAGGCAGAGGTTGCAGT
>NW_016852499.1:0-1942 GCF_001698545.2 Rhinopithecus bieti | reverse complement strand
TTCTTTGTAAGACCTAGATGGTGAGGTCAGGAATTTGAGACCAGCCTGGCCAACATGGTGAAACCCCATTTCTACTAAAAATGCAAAAATTAGCCTGCTTGGTGGCGGGCGCTTATAATCCCAGCTACTCGGGAGGCTGAGGCAGGAGAATTGCTTGAATGCAGGAGGCAGAGGTTGCAGTGAGCCGACATCCTGCCATTGCACTCCAGCTTGGGAGACAAGAGCAAAACTCTGTCTCAGAAAAAGAGAAAAAAAAAAAAAAAAAAAAAAAGAAAGAAAAGAAAAAACAAAAGATGTAGGTGGTTTTGTTTGCTCAGGAATTTTCAAGCTCAGCCTCCATGTTAATTTTGCTTTAACACTTGAGAATAAAATTTGAAAATTAATAGATGGTGCTCAATAATATCTTTTGTTATTATTTTCTTATGCACCATCCCCATTGAAAGGGGACAAAATATATGTTTCAGATAGCTGAGATTGGCAGACCTCTGAGTCAAAGCTAAGCCATCATATCCCGTGAGCTGCAGGTACACATCCAGAGAGCCAATTCCTGCCTTAACTGATGACATTCCACCACAAAAGAAGAGAAAATGGTTTGTTCCTGCCTTGACTGATGACATTACCTTGTGAAATTCCTTTTCCTGGCTCATCCTGGCACAAAAGCTCCCCACTGAGCACTTTGTGACTCCCCACCCCTGCCCACCAGAGAACAACCCCTTTAACTGTAATTTTCCTTGACCTACCCAAATCCTATAAAATGGCCCCACCCCATCTCCCTTCGCTGACTCTTTTCAGATTCAGCCCACCTGCACCCAGGTGATTAAAAGCTTTATTGCTCACACAAAGCCTGTTTAGTGATCTCTTCACACGGATGTGCATGACATCTTTGTGCCGTGACTCAGATCGGGGACCTCCCTTGGGAGATCAATCCCATCCTCCTGCTCTTTGCTCCATTAGAAAGATCCACCTATGACCTCGGGTCCTGAGACTGACCAGCCCAAGGAACACCTCAATTTTAAATGCGGTAAGTGGCCTCTTTTACTGTCTTCTCCAGCCTCTCTCACTATCCCTCAACTTCTTTCTCCTTTCAATTTTGGTGCCACACTTCCATTTCTCTCTTCTCTTAATTTCAGTTCCTTTCCTTTTCTGGTTGAGACAAAGGAGATGTGTTTTATCCGTGTACCCAAAACTCTGGCGCTGGTCATGGACTTGGGAAGACAGTCCTCCCTTGGTATTTAATCACGCAGGGATGCCAGCCTGATTATTCGCCCACATTTCAGAGGTGTCTGATCACCCAGGGAAATCTGCCTTGGTCCTTCACCCTTAGCAGCAAGTACCACTTTTCTGGGGGGCAAGAACCCCCCAGCACCTTCTCTCCATGTCTCTACCCCTTCTCGCTGCTTTTCTGGGGAGCAGGAACCCCAACCCCTTCTCTCCGTGTCTCTACTCTCTCTTTTCTCTGGGCTCGCCTCCTTTACTATGGGCAGCCTTCCACCATCCATTTCTCCTTCTTCTCCCTTAGCCTGTGTTCTCAAGAACTTAAAACCTCTTCAACTCACACCTGACCTAAAATCTAAATGCCTTATTTTCTTCTACAATGCCGCTTGACCCCAAAACAAACTCGACAGTAGTTCCAAATAGCCAGAAAACGGCACTTTCAATTTTCCATCCTACAAGATCTAAATAATTCTTGTCGTAAAATAGGCAAATGGTCTGAGGTGCCTGACGTCCAGGCATTCTTTTACACATTGGTCCCTCACTAGTCTCTGTTCCCAGTGCAACTCGTCCCAAATCTTCCTTCTTTCCCTACTGCCTGTCCCCTCAGTCCCAACCCCAAGCGTCGCTGAGTCTTTCTAATCTTCCTTTTCTACAAACCCATCTGACCTCTCCCCTCCTCGCCAGGCCGAGCTAGGTTCCAATTTTCCTCAGTCTCTGCTCCCCACCC
>NW_016852498.1:0-1429 GCF_001698545.2 Rhinopithecus bieti | reverse complement strand
AGAGGAGGTTGGCTTTATAGGCAGAAAAGGGCCGAAGAAGCAGAAACAGAACAAAAAGTGAGTTGGTCCTTCTGAAGTTACTGTCTTTACAGGTTAAAACAGAGGTGACTTTCTTATTATGTTGACTCTGGTTGACTGGAATCTCATTTTCAGAAAACTAGCCCATTTCAAAGTTCAGTTTGATTAGCACTTAGCACAGATGACTCCATTCTGGTTTGGTCTGGTCTGGCTGGGACCTAGTACAGGAGGCTAGTCCAAAACAATGGCCTCCCATAAACTTTGTTTCCCACCCTGTACCTATCTGATCAGGAAAATAAAGAGAGACTTAAAGGAAGAAGGAAGAACTTAAAGAAGAGATGGCAGTGGAGCAGCCTGTACTTCCTACAGCTCAACACAGGAATAACACCTGAGTATAGTTTAAGTGGTCATCAAGGACAGAAGCTGGCATGAGTTCTTCAGTGAACTACTGTGTGAAGATTTTAATAGGTGATACAAATGGTTGAGAACTGTGCAGTGGAGAAGTCCCAAGAGTCCTCAAAAATACTCATATGTACACTCCATAAAAGAGTCAGCATTTGGGTGTCTATTACACAGAGGGCATAGAGAGCCAGTGTTTGATAGTCAGAAAATCAGCAACAACAGCAACAACTGCTAAAATTCATATGTTGATATTTTAACCTTGTGCCCTTCTAAAAGAAACCTCAGTCTGGGCGCAGTGATTCACGCCTGTACTACCAACACTTTGGGAAGCTGAGGTGGTTGGATCACTTGAGGTCAGGAGGTTAAGACCAGCCTGGCCAATGTGGTGAAGCCCTGTCTCTACTAAGAAAGATACAAAAATTAGCCAGGCCTGGTGGTGGGCACCTGTAATCCCAGCTACTTGGGAGAGGCGGAGGTTGCATTGAGCCAAGATCCCACCACTGCACTGCAGCCTGGGTGACAGAGAGAGAGACTCCGTCTCAAAAAAAAAAAAAAAAAAACTTCAGAGAATTCCTTTTCCCCTTCCCCATGTGAGGACACAACAAGAAGACAGTCTGCAACCTGAAAGAGGACACTCATCAGAACCTGATCATGCTGGCACCCTCATCTCAACTGGTCTGTGGTATGGTGTTATAGCAGTCTAAATGAACTAAGACAACACCAAGAAGTCTGCAAAATGCTGTCAGTTAATTAAAGAGACAGTCTCCTCTCGTGCCCCCTCCCCAAAACCTTCTTGTAGTCAATAGGAGAGAAGAAGCAAAACTGAGAAGAAAAGGGTATAAGCTACTAGCAGAGTATTCCCTGTCTCCACTCTAGGCCTTGGAGCTCTATGAAATTAGATATGAGACGGAAGTTTGAAACTGGGCTAGACATTTTTTTTTAATGTGAATTATACTGCACATACAAATGTTTGTAAAATGTATCCATACAGGATGGATGATGACATCAC
>NW_016852497.1:0-316 GCF_001698545.2 Rhinopithecus bieti | reverse complement strand
TCCACATCACCAAGCAGTTTCACAGATAGCTTCTTTCTAGTTTTATCTAGACATTTGCTTTTCCTCATAGACTTCAATGGGCTTTGAAATCTCCATTTGCAGATTCTACAAACAAAGTGTTTTCAACCTACTGAATCAAAAGAAAGGTTGGACTTTGTGAGATGAATTCACACGTCACAAAGCAGAACTTCTTTGTGAAACTACAGATAGCTTCTTCCTAGTTGTTATCTGAGGATATTCAGTTTTTTTTCCACAGGCCTCACCGGGCTCCCAATTGTTCATTTGCACATTCTACCAAAAGAGTGTGTCCAACTGC
>NW_016852496.1:0-2625 GCF_001698545.2 Rhinopithecus bieti | reverse complement strand
AACTAATTTTAATTAACCACTTGTATATGCTGCCTTCACTATAAATAGACTCATGAAGGACAAAAACTATGTAGGCTTCTTCTCCACATATCTCATAATACAGCACTTTGAACATATTTACTCAAACATTAGCTGAATCAAATTGTAAGCAATATAAATTGTTTTAGAGACTGCTTACGTGTAAGTTTACTCATAGATAATTTCAACATTTTGGGCTGGAATAGAAAATAAACAACAAAAAAAGACTATACAGTTTTAGGAAAATCTGAATATTTCCTTGCATGAGTACATAATTAAAATACATGATTTCTCACACCTGTAAGCACTTTGGGACACCAAGGTGGGTGTATCACAAAGTCAGGAGATAGATACCATTCTGGCCAATGTGGTGAAACCCTGTTTCTCCTAAAAATACAAAACTTAACTTGCCATGGTAGTGTGTGCCTGAAATCCCAGCTATTTGGGAGCTGAGGCAGGAGCAGTGCTTGGACCAGGGTGTCGGAACTTGCAGTGAGCAGAGATCATGCGATTGTATTCTAGCCTGGTGATGGCACGAGACTCTGTCTCAGACAAACAGGGTGAGACTCTGTCTCAGACAAACAAATGACTTAATTGTATATTTTGGAATATTTGAAATATTTATGTCACAGAGATGGAGCTATTCTTTCCTGTAACAGTACATGTAAAAAATATGGGTAAACAGATATTGTAAATGAAATACTTATTTCATGAAACAGAATAAATTCATTTTAAGAAACAAACTAACAAAACCACAATGATATTGAGGGGTTTTTGTTGCTTTATTTCTTGTTTTTTGACACTTTACTCCCTTTCTGCATTAACTGATCTAATTGCCAGCAATGTGGGTTTAAAACAAGGGCAGATTTATTTAGAGATAAATATCCCACTGTGGCAGAAGAAGAAATGTGCCCTCTGAGAAGGGAGAAGGAGGCTGTGAAATGGATAATATTCAAGTTCAACCAAAAACAATTTCTGAAATGTAAGCAAAAGTACCAAAATTCCAAGGGACTAAAATAAGAGACTAAAAGGAAACCCTTGTTCTGGGCACCATTAAAATATCCCACTTACTCTACACATCAATTAGGACAAGGAGGAATCATTCCCCTCCACCTACTGATGAACAAATAGAGAGAAAGGTGCCTAGAAATTACCCTGTCACACAGCTAGCACAGGAAAGGCCTTGTGAGAAATTCCAGATTTTTCTCATATACTGCACACCTTGAAGTCATTCCAAGTTATCTAATACTTGTGCATTGCATTACTCATGAATGATTATAGACAGGATATTTTAGTCCATTTTCACGCTGCTAATACAGACATACCTGAAACTGGTAATTCATTAAAGAAAGTTGTTTAATTGACTCACAGCTCCCCATGACTGGAGAGGACTCAGGAAACTTACAATCATGGCAGAAGGAGAAGCAAACATATCCCTAACATGGCGGCAAGAAGGAGAATGATGAGCAAAGGGGGAAAAAAACTCTTGTAAAATCATCAGATCTCATGAGAACTCACTATCAAGAGAAGAGCAGCATGGTGGTAACCACCCCCATGGTTAAATTACCTTCCACCAAGATCCTCCCACAACATGTGAAGATTATGGGAAATACAAACCATGATGAGATTAAGGTGAAGATACGTCCAAACCATATCACAAGTTGCAACAAGATACAAAATAAATTTGTTTCTTGACATTTACTGCTCATGTTTTCTTCCTCATCCTTCCCTCCCTGCCCTGGTCCTTCTTCCTTCGTTTCTCTATTTTTCATCCCTTGCCCACTTCCTACCCCATCTTTTCCTTTTTCCCTCTCTCCCTTGCTCTCTCCTGTTTCTCCCTCCCTTCCCTCCTTCCTTCCTTCCCTGATTCCTCCCTCCCTCCTTCCCTTGTTCTTTCCATCTTTCCTTCCTTCCCTCATTCCTTCTCCCATTCCTTCCTTCCTTCCTTCCTTCCTTCCTTCCTTCCTTCCTTCCTTCCTTCCTTCCTTCCGTCCTTCCTTCCTTTTTTGTTGGCAATTTACACAGTTATCTTTGATTCAGGGGTTCCAGTTCCTGAGTACTAAGACAAGAATAATTCTAATACCACTGAATTTACTGATCTAATGGGGTTCTTTTCACAATCAAATATTTCAGAAATCACCAGGTGTCTAGTACTGAAGCATTTGTGATTATTTTTATAATGATTATCTTTCAAATAATCATCTCTCCTAAACTATGTATTTTTTTCTTACAGAGAGCTTGCTTTATCAAGTACCTCTGTGACACTCCACTTTCTAAATTAGTAGAAAATATCTCCTTTGAAAATAACTATTGGCCACATGCGGTGGCTCACACCTGTAAACCTAGCACTTTTGGAGTCCGAGGTGGGAGGATTGCCTGATCTCAGGAGTTTAGACCACCTTGGCAACGTGATGAAATCCCATCTCTACTAAAATAAAATAAAATAAAAAATTAGCCAGAGGTGGAGACATGCATCTGTAGTCCCAACTACTCAGGGTGGCTGAGGCAGGAGAACTGCTTGGACTCAGGAAGCAGAGGTTGCAGTGAGTTGAGATGGTGCCACTGCACTCCAGCCTGACAACAGAATGAGGCTCTGTCTAAAGAAAA
>NW_016852495.1:0-945 GCF_001698545.2 Rhinopithecus bieti | reverse complement strand
CTCGGCCTCCCAAAGTGCTGGGATTACAGGCTTGAGCCACCGCGCCCGGCCGACAGTCTGTCTTTCATCATTTTGTCCCAAAGACATAGAATACATTGTCACGTTTCACTAATAAATCTTGGATGAATGATGCTTAATATAATTATATTTAATATATTATTGTTTCATCTGATATATTACATATATTGCCCCATAAGACTGTAAACATAACAAAGACAGAGATTAAAAAATTTGCATTTATCACTGAGACCCAGATTTTAACAAAGGACTTGGTACAAATACTATCTTTGCTCAATTATAAGACTCAATCAAATTTAATATTCAACATCAGTTAATTACACATAACAGAAATAGTACACTAATAGAGTATTTCCCTCTTATTTACAAAGGATATGTTTCAAGGTCCCTAGTGGATGCCTGAAACCCAGGAAAGTACCAAATCCTACATACATTATTTTTCTTTTTGTATACAGTAATGAATGGTTAGTATATATACTGTGGATATGCTGGACGAAGGAATGATTCACATCCTGGGCATAGTACAAATTTCCCCACATGACATGCAAGTTAAAACTTATGAATTTATTTATTTATGAATTTTTTCATTTAATGTTTTTGAACCACAGTTGATCTTGGGTACATAATGCTGCAGAAAGCAAAACTGCAGATTAAGAGGAACTACTATACATTAAATGTACACATATCTATAAGCCCCATTATCTTTTAGAAACATTAAATGTGAATAAAGTGGTTGTGGCTGGGCGCAGTGGCTCAAGCCTGTAATCCCAGCACTTTGGGAGGCCGAGGCAGGCGGATCACGAGGTCAGGAGATTGAGACCATCCTGGCGAACACGGTGAAACCCCGTCTCTACTAAAAAAAAAAATAAAAAAACTAGCCGGGCGTGGTGGCAGGCGCTTGTAGTCCCAGCTACTCCGGAGGCTGAG
>NW_016852494.1:0-410 GCF_001698545.2 Rhinopithecus bieti | reverse complement strand
CTGATTCTGTGTAATTCTACAGAAGACATACTGGCGATGCTTGGTCTGATTTTTTTTTTTCAGACGGAGTCTCACTTTGTTGCCCAGGCTGTAGTGCAGTGGTGCAATCTCCGCTCATTGATACCTCTGCTTACTGGGTTCTCCTGCCTCAGCCTCCTGCATAGCTGGGATTACAGGTGCCCGCCACCACACCCATCTAATTTTTTATATTTTTAGTAGAGATGGGATTTCATCATGTTGACCAGGCTGGTCTTGAACTGTCAACCTCAGGTGATCCACCTGCCTCGGCCTCCGAAAGGGCTAGGATTCCAGGCGTGAGCCACTGCACCCGGCCTATATCCAGTTCTCATCCCATGAAATATTTCCCCTTAATCACAGACTGAAAAACTATATATATATATATATATATA
>NW_016852493.1:0-1059 GCF_001698545.2 Rhinopithecus bieti | reverse complement strand
GCCCGGCTGCTGGGCTAATTTTAAGCTTAACTCTTACCTATGGAATAGCAGAAATATGTATATAATATAATATATGTAAATGTGTTAAAATGTCAACATTTGAGATTCCTGTCCTCCATCATTTCTAGTAAGTAGAGAAATTAAAACGTTCTATTCTGAAAAGGATCTTATTCTGTAGCTATTTGTGCAGAAATAACCTCACTTTATTTGCTTTCAAAAATTTAATTTCTGGCTGGGGGCAGTGGCTCATGCCTGTAATCCCAGCACTCTGGGAGGCTGAGGCAGGCGGATCACCTGAGGTTGGGAGTTGGAGACCAGCCTGGCCAACACAGTGAAACTCTGTCTATACTAAAAATACAAAAATTAGCCAGGCGTGGTGGCTGCTGCCTGTTATCCCAGCTCCCGGGGAGGCTGAGGCTTGAGAATCACTTGAACCTGGGAGGCAGAGGCTGCAGTGAGCCAAGACAGTGCCACTGCACTCCAGCCTGGGCGACAGAGCAAGACTGTCTCAAAAAAAAAAAAAAAAAAATTAATTTCTATAACATTTTAAAAGAATGTTGCTCAATTCTGGGCTCAGGGGATTTTGATCTGCAATTAGGTAGAAAATTCAGAGTCACTGAAGTCTTCTGTCCCTATCATGCTTAAGATATTGTCAACATGTATTAGCATACATACTAGGAGCCAGTGACTATGCTAAGTACTTCCATATAATGCATCAGTTAATTAACCTAATTTAGGCTAGGATTTATAAGGACCTTTGTACTACCTCACTTTGGCCCAGTTACATAAAATTCTTACATATTCACTTGCCTTCTACAACTCACACAGCAGCAAGTTAATGCTCATTTAAGAAACCATAGGTGGCCAGGCATGGTGGCTCACTCCTGTAATCCCAACACTTTGGGAGGCCGAGGCGGGCGGATCACGAGGTCAGGAGATTAAGACCATCCTGGCTAACGTGGTGAAAACCCGTCTCTACTAAAAATACAAAAAATTAGCCGGGCTAGTGGTGGGTGCCTGTAGTCCCAGCTACTCGGGAGGTTGAGGCAGGAGAATGGC
>NW_016852492.1:0-822 GCF_001698545.2 Rhinopithecus bieti | reverse complement strand
TTAATCATAACAGATGTTGAATTTCATTGAATGTCTTTTCATTGGAGATTAACATATGACTTTTCCCCTCAACATATTATAATGAGTTATTTTAAAAGATTTCCTAATATTGAATGCTCATTGCATGTCTAATATAAAAAACTTGGGGTTGGGCATGGTGGCTCACGCCTATAATCCCAGCACTTTGGGAGGTTGAAGTGGGTGGAACGCTTGAGGCTAGGAGTTCGAGACCAGCCTGGGCAACATAGGAAGACTCCCAACTCTATTAAAAAAAAAATTAGGCCGGGTGCGGTGGCTCCCGCCTGTAATCCCAACACTTCGGGAGGCTGAGGAGGCAGATCACGAGGTCAAGAGATTGAGACCATCCTGGACAACATAGTGAGATCCCATCTCTACTAAAAATACAAAAATTAGCTGAGCGAGGTGGTGTGTGCCTACAGTCCCAGCTATTCAGGAAGCTGAGGCAGGAGAATCGCTTGAATTCAGGAGGTAGAGGTTGCAGTGAACCAAGATCGTGACACTGCACTCCAGCCTGGCGACAGAGCAAGACTCCATCTCAAAAAAAAAAAAAAAAAAAAAAGTAGGGCAAGTGTTGTGGCTCACGTCTGGAGGCCGAGGCAGGTGGATCACCTGAGGTCAGGAGTCGAGAACAGCCTGGCCAACATGGTGAAGCCCCCATCTCTACTAAAGATACAAAAATTAGCCAAGTGTGGTGGCACGCATCTGTAGTTCCAGTTACTCGGGAGGCTGAGACAGGAGAATCACTTGAACCTGGGAGGCAGAGGTTGCAGTGAGCTGAGATCACACCATTGCACTCCAGCC
>NW_016852491.1:0-462 GCF_001698545.2 Rhinopithecus bieti | reverse complement strand
CTCAAGCCATCTTCCCACCTCAGACTCCCAAAATGCTGGGATTGCGGGTGTGAGCCATTAGATGTCGTGATTTAAAACAAAACCCTCTTCTGTGTTTGACACGGGGCCTTTCCACTCATGCTCTGGCCCTCTGCCGCGGTGCTGTGGCTCTCATTCTGGGATTTTTATTCCCTCCAATGTGCCTTCCTCTGGTGACATTTAGAGGCAGCTGCATAATTCATGCCCACAAAACAGCACAAACCGAGGAGCCTGGAGAAGCCAGAGTTCCTCTGGAAATAAATATTCTGTATTCTGTTGCATGCTCACATATATGCATTTTTTTTTTTTTTTTGAGATGGAGTTTTGCTCTTGTTGCCCAGGCTGGAGTGCAATGGCATGATCTCGGCTCACTGTAACCTCCTCTTCCTAGGTTCAAGTGATTCTCCTGCCTCAGTCTCCTGAGTAGCTGGGATACAGGCGCCC
>NW_016852490.1:0-818 GCF_001698545.2 Rhinopithecus bieti | reverse complement strand
CCGACAGAAAACAGATCAATGGATTCCTGGCGATCAGGGAGGCACTGATTGCTAAGGGGCTGGTGGAATTTTGGAGAGATTCTTCATCTTCTTACGACTGTTCGTCTGGATTACGGTGATGGTTGCATGACTCTGCATTTGTTGAAACTCACACGTAACAGGATGTATTATACTGAATGTAAACTACACTTGAATAAATATGACTTTCAAAACTTAAAAAAGTTGGGGGGTGGTTCACTGCCCTGGCTCAAAGCCCCTGGCCACGCTGCCTGTCCAGCCCACCCCATCCCTGCCAATGCTCGACTCCAGCGTCCCGACAGCCTCCTGACCCCCAGGGCTGCTCTGTACCCTGAGGAGTGCAGCCATCCGGGAGCGGCTGGATGGAGATGCGGAACCCGAGACTTGACTCGTGCCACACCATGTCCTCCCGCCCCCACCAGCCACACGCAGACGCCGAAGCAGCACTGCTCTCATACACACTGCCCCCACCCACCGTGGCAGGGCCATTCCAGGCCTGAGGTAGGAAAGCAGATGCTCCCCCTGCCCCCAGACACAAGTATACCTGCACACACACCCCAGCACACACACACACTCACATGCACACACCGACACACACACAGGTGTGTACAGCTGAGACACAGCCTGTTCTCGTACAGTCTAGTCCCTGTCACTGAGGGAAAGGGGCAGCACTGTGGGACCAGAGGAGGGGCAGCTGGACACAGAGTCAGGCCATGGTGAAGGCCCAGGCCACTGGGGGAGGCTGCCGGCAAGGCTGGGCGTGAAGGCCAGAAGAGGGCAGGAGGGGCTGGGGCACTGTG
>NW_016852489.1:0-821 GCF_001698545.2 Rhinopithecus bieti | reverse complement strand
CGAGACTCCGTCTCAAAATAAATAAATAAATAAATAAATAAATAAATAAATAAATAAATAAATGTTAAAACAAACAGTATATAGGCCTCAATGTATATTACTGTTGGAACCCTGCAAATAGTGGGGAGCATGACTAGTGAATTTACAACTTAATTAAAATTGCATTTGATCCATACCATTTGATTTTATAATCTGACCAACAGTGTATGATAGATAGGCATTGAGTCATATTAAACTGCAGCTATGTAACTACTTTTTACCTACAAAAGGGGTAACTTCATATGCCGCAAACTGTTACTATTTTTTTAAATAGAGATGGGGGTTTCACCTATCGGCCAGGCTGGTCTTGAACTCCTGGCCTCAAATGATCCACCCGCCTTTGTCTTCCAAAGTGCTGGGACAGGCATGAGCCACCACACCCGGCCTCCTCAACCTGTTTTTTAAAACTTTCCAGAGAATAAAATATGAAGAAAAAAGTAAGATTTTATGAAAGCTAAAACAAATGGAGTAATTTTTTCTCAAAAGAAAAAATTATGGCAGGAAGCGGTGGCTCACGCCTGTAATCCCAGCACTTTGGGAGGCCAAGGCAGGTGGATCACTTGAGGTCAGGAGTTTGAGACCAGCCTGGCCAACATATGGAAACCCCGTCTCTACTAAAAATACAAAATTAGCAAGGCGTAGTGGCACACGCCTGTAATCCCCAGCTACTTGGGAGGCTGAGGCAGGAGAATCCCTTCAATCTGGGTAGCAGAGGTTGCAGTGAACTGAGATCACGCCATTGCACTTCAGCCTGGCAACAACAACGAAACTCCATCTCAAAA
>NW_016852488.1:0-408 GCF_001698545.2 Rhinopithecus bieti | reverse complement strand
CATTCCCAGTATTTGTTATATATATCTTAACTTTACATTTGAAATTTTAATCTTTTTTTTTTTTATTTTAGTGACTTTTGACAGAATTCCTTTATCTGATCTTCCAGGTAATAAATTTGCTATTTTGCTATTCTAGTACATATATTTTGTTATATAACTTATCTGTTAAGTTCTTTATATATATATATTTTCTTTTTTTTTATTGTACTTTATGTTCTAGGCTACATGTGCACAATGTGCAGGATTGTTACATATGTATACATGTGCCATGTTGATGTGCTGCACTCATTAACTAGTCATATACATTAGGCATATCATCTAATGCTATCCCTTCCCCCTCCCCCAACCTCAAAACAGGCTCTGGTGTGTGATGTTCCCCTTCCTGTGTCCAAGTGTTCTCATTGTTCA
>NW_016852487.1:0-2176 GCF_001698545.2 Rhinopithecus bieti | reverse complement strand
GACAAATTGATTAGATTGAAGGATGCAAAGTATTGTTTCTGATTGTATCTGAATGGCTCTGGGTGTTGCCAGAAAAGAGTAACATTTGAGTCAGGGAGAGGAGAAACCACCTTCAGAAAGACCCACCCTCAACCTGGTGGGCACCATCCAATTGGCTGCCAGCTGGCTATAAAAAGCAGTTAGAAAATGGTAGAAGAGGCTGATTTTCTGAGTCTTCTGGTGTTTGTCTTTCTCCAATGCTGGATATATTCTGTCCTTGAACATCACAATCCAAGTTCCTTGGATTCTGGGCTCTTGCACTTACACCAGTGGTTTGCCAGGGGCTTTTAGGCCTTCAGCCATAGACTGAAGGCTGCCCTCTTAGCTTCCCTGCTTTAGGGACTAGGACTGAGACACTCTTGGCTTCCTTGCTCCTTAACTTGCAGAAGGCCTATTGTGAGACTTCATCTTGTGATCATGTGAGTCAATACTTCCTAATAAATTATTTTTAATATATACATGTATCCTATTAGTTCTGTCCCTCTAGAGAACCCTGACTAATACAAGCTGCTATTACAAAATATCATAAACTGGGTAATTCATGAAAAATAGACATTTATTTCTGACAGTTCTGTTGCCTGAGAAGTTTAAGACCAGGATGTCAGCATGCTCAGTTTCTGGTAAATACCACCTTCTGGGTTGCAAACTTCTGACCTCTCTCTGAATCCTCATATGGTGGAAGGGGCAGGGGAGCTTTCTGGGGTGCCTTTTAGAAGGCCTCCAATCCCTCACTACTTCATCACCTCCAAAAGGCCCCACCTCCTAAACCAATCACATAGATGATTAAGTTTTCAACATATGATAGTAAGAGATTATGTCATGTTAATAAATTTCTGAATGAGCAAAAAATTCTTGAATGAGTAGTCTCTTATATTCGTATTATTAATTCTTTACAGTGAATTGCTTAAATGCTGTATTCAACTTGCAGATTTTCCAACAGTGATGTTGGGCAGAGTATAAAAGCAGTGAGTTCTGAGTCTTTGAGAGAATCCAAAAGAAAAAGATGAAAACTTAAAACAGAAGACACAGTAATACATGTTATGAATAGTCACAGAGTTTGAGGGATTTCTTAGATGAGTTGTGTGTTAGACTGTTATCATGTTGCAATAAGACATACTTAAGACTGGGTAATTTATAAAGATAGAGGTTTAATGAACTCACAGTTCCACATGCCTGGGAAGGCCTCACAATCATGGCAGAAAGCAAATGAGGAATGAAATAGTCATGTCTTATATGGCGGTAGGCAAGAGAGTGTGTGCAGTGAAACTCCCCTTTATAAAACCATCAGTTCTCATGAGACTTATTAACTATCATGAGAGCAGCACAGTAAATACTGACCCTCTTGATGCAATAACTCCCATTTTGTCCCTCCCATGACACGTGGAGATTATGGTAGCTGCAATTCAAGATGAGGTTTTCATGAGAAGATGGTCAAAGTATATTAAGTTCCAAGGTGCCATTGTACAATCTGAGAACAGTGATATGTCTGTCAGATACAAAAGGTGATGCTTCAGTAACTAGCAATCCTCCATGTCTACAGTGTAACTCAACTAAGGTTTGTCTCTTTCCTTCATAGCAGATTACAGGTGACAAGGAGACAATGTCACCCAGAGAATTCAGGGATACAGTCACATGTCTGTGAAATCTCATAAAACGGTACTGCAACATTTTTAAAGTACTTAGCAAAAAAACATTAAAAGTAATTTCAGTAGCTGTGCTGCAGGAGAGGAAATGGCATTTAAGAAAATGAGCACCGAATAATGTCATGTCTTTAGAGAGCTGAAGATGAGAAGAGGGATTCATTAAGCACTATGATGGGTGTGTAAGATTGAGGTTTGGAAGAAATGCAGAAAGTTGAACATATTTAGAGTCCAATTCATCATTGCAATAGAAATTGCAGTCCTTATAATTGTATTGCATAATAATATTTTCCTTACTTCTTTTGCCTAGTCACTATATTGCTGAGTTAAAATACAATATTATTGGCTGGGTATGGTGACTCACGTTTGTAATCTTAACACTTTGGGAGGCTGAGGTGGGTGGATTGAGCTCACAAGTTCAAGACTAGCCTGGGCAGTATGGTGAAACCCAATTTCTACTAAAATAGAAAAAATTAGCCAGGCATGATGGTGGGTGC
>NW_016852486.1:0-2170 GCF_001698545.2 Rhinopithecus bieti | reverse complement strand
TGTATTGGATTACACTTATTGATTTATGTATGTTGAATCAGCCTTGAATCCCAGGGATGAGGCCATCTTGATTGTGGTGGATAAGCTTTTGATGTGCTGCTGGATTTGGTTTGCCAATATTTTATTGAGGATTTTCACATCTATGTTCATCAACGATATTGTCCTGAATTTTGTTGTTGTTTTGTGTCTTTACCAGGTTTTGGAATCAGGATGATGCTGGCCTCATAAATGAGTTAACGGGGAGTTCGTCTTTTCTATTGTTTGGAATAGTTTCCGAAGGAATGTGCCAGCTCCTCTTTTACCTCTGGTAGAATTCGGCTGTTATTCTGTCTGGTCCTGGGCTGTTTTTTGTTTGTTTGTTTGTTTGTTTTTTGTTTTGTTTTGTTTTTTTTAACTTTTAATTACTTCCTCAATTACAGAACTGGTTATTGGTCTATTCAGGGATTCGATTTCTTCCTGGTTTAGTCTTGGGATGGTGTTTGTGTTCAAGAATTTATCCGTTGGTTCTAGATTTTCTAGTTTATTTGCATAGAGGTGTTTATAGTATTCTCTGATGGTAGTTTGTATTTCTGTGGGATCAGTGGTGTATCCCTTTTATAATTTTTTATTGTGTCTGTTTGATTTGTCTGTCTTTTATTCTTTATTAGTCTTGCTAGTGGTCTATTTTGTTAATCTTTTTTAAAAAAAACAAGCTCCTGGATTCATTGATTTTTTGAAGGGCTTTTCCTGTCTCTATCTCCTTCAATTCTGCTCTGATCTTAGCTATTTCTTCTTGTCTTCTGCTAGCTTTTCAATTTGTTTGCTCTTGCTTCTCTAGTTCTTTTAATTGTGATGTTAGGGTATCGATTTTAGATCTTTCCTGCTTTCTGATGTGGGCATTTAGTACTTTAAATTTCCCTCTAACCACTGCTTTACCTGTGTTCCAGAGATTCTGGTACATTTTCTCTTTGTTCTCGTTGGTTTCAAAGAACTTCATTATTTTTGCCTTAATTTCATTATTTACCCTATAGTCATTCAGGAGCAGGTTGTTCAGTTTCCATGTAGTTGTGCAGTTTTGAGTGAGTTTCTTAATCCTGAGTTCTAATTTGATTGCACTGTGGTCTGAGAGGCTGTTTCTTATGATTTCCATTATTTTGCATTTGCTGAGGAGTGTTTTACTTCCAATTATGTGGATGATTTTAGAATAAGTGTTATGTGGTTCTGAGAAGAATGTATATTCTGTTGATTTAGAGTGGAGAGTTCTGTTGATGTGTACTAGGTCTGCTTGGTCCAGAGGTGAGTTCAAGTCCTGAATATCCTTGTTAATTTTCTGTCTTGTTGATCTGTCTGATATTGACAGTGGGGTGTTAAAGTCTCCCACTATAATTGTGTGGGAGTCTAAGTCTCTTTGTAGTTCCCTAAGAACTTGTTTTATGAATCTGGTTGCTCCTGTATTGGGTGCATATTTATTTAGGTTAGTTAGCTCTTCTTGTTGCATTGATCCCTTTACCATTTCATAATGCCCTTCTTTGTCTTTTTTATCTTTGTTGGTTTAAAGACTGTTTTATCACAAGCTAGTGTTGCCACCCCTGCTTTTTTTTTTTTTTCTTTCCATTTGCTTGATAAATATTCCCCTATCCCCTTATTTTGAGCCTGTCTGTGTCTTTGCACATGAGATGGGTCTCCTGAATATAGCACAACGATGGGTCTTGTCTCTTTATCCGATTTGGCACTTTGTGTCTTTTAATTGGGGCATTTAGTCCATTTACATTTAAGGTTAATATTGTTATTTGTGAATTTGATCCTGTCATCATGGTGCTAACTGATTATTTTGCACACTAGTTGATGCAGTTTCAATGACAATGCAGTGTCATTGGTCTTTATATTTTAGTGTGTTTTTGCAGTTGCTGGTATCGGTTTTTCCTTTCCATATTTAGTGCTTCCTTCAGGAGCTCTTGTATGTCAAGCCTGTTGGTGACAAAATCCCTCAGCATTTGCTGTCTGTAAATGATTTTATTTCTCCTTCACTTATGAAACTTAGTTTGGCTGGATATGAAATTCTGGGTTGAAAATTCTTTAATAATGTTGAATTGACCTCCATTCTCTTCTGGCTTGTAGGGTTTCTGCAGAGAGATCTGCTGTTAGTCTGATGGGCTTACCTTTTTAGGTATCCTGACCTTTTCTCTGACTG
>NW_016852485.1:0-817 GCF_001698545.2 Rhinopithecus bieti | reverse complement strand
ATTATAGAAACCAAGAGGATATTCAAATTAGATATTTGTCTAAATAAATCATGTATGATTGAACAAATACTCATTGAGAAATAAATGTATTCCTTTTCTTTCAACTATCTAGGATTCCTTGTTTATCTCTTCAGAAGCAAAATGTCTTCTGTCCGTTTTATTTCCAGTTAAACATTCTTCAGATTATGTAAATACGGTAACTTTCAATCCTCTTATTTCTGTTTATCTCACCACTCTTCAAATTTAGACGTGATCAATATCTTATCTTTTTTGCATTTCATAGGCATCAGGATCCAGAATAATTGAGTTAGCTCAAGACAACAATAGCAAAATGATGTTTTCAGAAAACTCAGCAATCATTCATTTAATAAATATTCATTGCCTACCAACTATAAGCAAAGTACTGGCTAGGCCATGTGGGGTATACAAAATGTATTAAATATGGCTCATTCTCCCTAAGAACTTACACCTATTAGATAGAGTACATGCATAAAATTATAATGCAGAATAGAAAATAAATACAGGCCCTAGAATGTACAGTTGAAGTACAATTTACATTTATTATAAAAGAAAGATGAATTGGCCAGGTGTGGTGGCTCACGCCTGTAATCCCAGCACTTTGGGAGGCCAAGGCGGGCAGATCACAAGGTCAGGAGTTCGAGCTCATCCTGGCCAACATGGTGAAACCCCATCTCTACTAAAAATACAAAAATTAGCTGGGTGTGGTGGCGTGCACCTATAATCCCAGCTGCTTAGGTGGCTGGGGCAGGAGAATTGCTTGAACCTGGGAGGCGGAGGTTGCAGTGAGCCAAGATCA
>NW_016852484.1:0-446 GCF_001698545.2 Rhinopithecus bieti | reverse complement strand
AAGACACAATCCATTAAAGAAGACTTGCTTAGTTGTCTCACATTGTTTCATTGATTTTTATTTCATGCATGATTCAGGTGAGAATTATTCCTTACAAGAAGTACTCTTATTTATAATCTTTTTTTTTTTTTTTTTTTTTGAGACGGAGTCTCGCTCTGTCACCCAGGCTGGAGTGCTGTGGCCAGATCTCAGCTCACTGCAAGCTCCGCCTCCCGGGTTCACGCCATTCTCCTGTCTCAGCCTCCCGGGTAGCTGGGACTACAGGCGCCGCCACGTCGTCCGGCTAGTTTTTTGTAGTTTTAGTAGAGACGGGGTTTCACCGTGTTAGCCAGGATGGTCTCGATCTCCTGACCTTGTGATCCGCCCGTCTCGGCCTCCCAAGTGCTGGGATTACAGGCTTGAGCCACCGCGCCCGGCTAATATCTTGTATTATCATACTTTTTTGT
>NW_016852483.1:0-1431 GCF_001698545.2 Rhinopithecus bieti | reverse complement strand
AGTTACTTCATGTTTTTTTAGTTAAATACTAAGAATGATATGATTTTCAAAATTGGGATATGAAAAGGGAAGATTTCAGTGCACTTTATTACTTCTAAATGTCCACATATATTCCACCAAAAGGGTGTGTTTCAAGCTTACACAGAACTGAAACACAAAGTGAGACGTAGTGTCAGCAAATTAACATTTAATAACATAAAATTTAGTGCATTTCAAGAGGAATCTGAGTGTTAATTATATACGTAACAACCTATTCTGTATGGACTTTAGTAAATATGAAATTATATTTATATATTTATTTCTGTGTATTTTTTCTAGCACATTGTAGGAGTTTCTGGGTAAACTCACTGCTTAAGAGATCAGGTCTTCTTTTATGTTATGAGATCTATGTAGAGAGAAATGTTTGCTTTTAAATACAATTTTGGTTAATTTCTTTAATGACTTTTGACATGGTAAATACATATTTGCAAAGAGATCTCTTTAAAACAACTCTGCTGTTGTTAAACACTTTAGCTAACTGTTTTATGTGGTTACTATATATTTTCAAATACTTAAGAGAATATGAACTAGCAATTATTAACTGACCACTAATTTTATATTCCTGTTCCAGAAATTATGTCTGGGCTTGAATTAATCCATAAATACAGCTGTGTGTTTACTTTTTAGACATATGAGTATATAAAGTAGACGATATTGCTAACTTTGTTTTTTAATTAGTCACATATCTGTCAGTACATGAAGAATCACTTAATTCTGTTTGCAGATACATAACTTGCAGTTCAGTGTGCTTTAATTTATGCAATCCCCCTCTAAGATGGATTGACTTGTTAGGTGGTATTCAATTTTACACTAAGAAAGGAGGATTTACACTTCTGATATGATTTTAAACACACCATCCCCGTGACTTTATCTCATATCAAAACTCTGAGTACGGACAAAGCAATTACCACTATTTACTGTGGGGAAAAAGCAGATATTTCTGTGAAGGTTATAGGTTTATGAGTCAGAGCAATCTCAGTTAAAACTGGGATATCTCTAATATTTTGTTTATATAAAGTTCTAACTGCAATGCACTGAATACACTCATTTTAATTGCAAAAGTTTTTAAGGAGTGAACTCATAATGATTAAAGCTAAGCCTGTGTTTAATACATGAAACTTTAATACTGTATCATTTTCTCTAACTGTTTCAAAGAAAGCATTTTTTCTTATCCCAGCTTGGGAAGCACTTACTGAGTGGGAAAATCTGACCCCACTGGACTCCAGCCAAAAGAAAGATTTATGGGGCTCAAAGACACTGGTGCTACTTCTCAAATACATTCTGTGATCTGACACCTATACCTGATCCCTGTCATCAGCAACAGTATTTCTACCATTGAAAACACAAGGAGCGACATAAATGATGGTTGGGGGCCTGGGAATAGAGGGTTTT
>NW_016852482.1:0-577 GCF_001698545.2 Rhinopithecus bieti | reverse complement strand
CCACAAAACAGTGCTCCCAAACTTCTCCATGAAAAGTATCGTGTACCTCTGTGAGATGAATTCACAAATCACAAAGCAGTTTCTCAGAAAGCTCATTCTAGATTTTATATGAGGATATTTCTTTTTTAACTATAGACCACCATGCGCTCCCAAATATCCCTTTGCAGATTCCATGAAACCAGTATTAGCAAACTGTTCCATGAAGAGAAAGGTATTATTCCGTGAGATGAATTCAGAAATCAGAAAGCAAATTCTCAGAAAGCTTCCTTGTAGTTTTTGTCTGAGTATATTTCTTTTGTCACCATAAGCTTCAATTTGCTCCAAAATATCCCATTGCGGATTACAAAAAAACCATGCTGGCAAACTGCTCAAGGAAAAGAACAGTGTAACTCTGTGAGATGAATTCACACATCACAGAGCAGTTTCTCAGAAACCTTCTTTTAGGTTTATCTGAGGATATTTTCTTTTCACTATAGGTTTCAATGCACTCAGTAATATCCAATTGCAGATTCCTCAAAAATAGTGTAATCAAACTGCTCAATGCAAAGAATGGTGTAACTCTTTGAGATGAATTGAA
>NW_016852481.1:0-1530 GCF_001698545.2 Rhinopithecus bieti | reverse complement strand
TCGCACTGTTGCCCAGGCTGGAGTGCAATGACCTGATCTCAGCTCTCCACAGCCTCCACCTCCAGGGTTCAAGCAATTCTCCTGCCTCAGCCTAATGAGTAGCTGGGACTACAGGCGTGCACCACCACACCCGGCTAATTTTTGTATTTTTAGTGGAGATGAGGGTTTCACTATGTTGGCCAGGCTGGTCTCAAACTCCTGACCTCGTGATCCACCTGCCTTGGCCTCCCAAAGTGCTGGGATTACAGGCATGAGCCACCACGCCCAGCTGGCTTCTTTCATTCTTATTAGTTAAAAAGCTATTAGGCAGGCTGAAGTGTTGTGGAAGAGCAGCCCAACCTGTACCAAGGCCTGAAGAAGAAAGGATTTTGAATGAGGAGGCATCTCTGAAGGGCCAGGCCCACCCGAAAGAGCAGCTGAAAGGAAAACCATCTGGGAAAGTTGGGACCTTGGCTACATTAAAGAGAATTGAGCAAGTAAATAAAAAATGTTGAAGATAATGATAACCAGTTTCTTATTGTTGGAGAAGAGAGTATAAATGTGGACAGAGAGAAAGCTAACATGAATCTTGTGGTATTGGATTGAAATTGAAGTTATTAGTGATTATTCATAAGTTTTAATAGAAGAGAGAGAGAGATGTGTACATATATTTCCTAACCCTGCCCCTGCCCACTAACAGGCCCTGGAGGACTGACACCCCAGTAGCAATTCATATACCTAATACTTAGCATCCTCATTTTGGTTTTAAAATATCACTATCCACTTAAAGGAAGGGTTACTTGGAGAAACAGCTGGTACCAGGACTGGGGCAAGGAAGGAACAATATAACTTGGAGCATCTCTTGGGCCAGGAAGTAAGAATGTACTCAAAAAATGACGAGTCATGTCAAAAGTACACGGAAGCCAGCTTGAGAGGGACTTTCACCAGCCAAGTATAGGACAATTGGGGTATTGAAAGAAATAACTGCAATATATTATAATTCTGATATAAATTAGACGCTATTTATTAAATAAAGAGAATATAAAGCCCTTTTGTATTATAGAATGCTAATAGAAGGAATGATGGAGTTTGAAAAATATTATTTGGCAACCATCACAGAAATAATTAATTCAAGCAAGAAATATCAATGGATACTAAAACTTGCAAGTGAAAATGAAATAAGGAATAATGTTAAAGTAGCTGCCCACAAAATATTTGTTAAATACAAAGAGAGACAAGACTAATTAAAAAAGTAGTACAGCCGGGCGCGGTGGCTCAAGCCTGTAATCCCAGCACTTTGGGAGGCCGAGACGGGCGGATCACGAGGTCAGGAGATCGAGACCATTCTGGCTAACACGGTGAAACCCTGTCTCTACTAAAAAATACAAAAAACTAGCTGGGCGAGGTGGCGGGCGCCTGTAGTCCCAGCTACTCGGAGGCTGAGGCAGGAGAATGGCATAAACCCGGGAGGCGGAGCTTGCAGTGAGCTGAGAACCGGCCACTGCACTCCAGCCCGGGCAACAGGGCGAGACTCCGTCTCAAAAAAAAAAA
>NW_016852480.1:0-577 GCF_001698545.2 Rhinopithecus bieti | reverse complement strand
GCGCCTGGCCAAAATGCATTTTAAACTTGAATGTTAAATCTCAAAAGTACAAATTTGTCATAATCTCAAAATCTGAACTTAGGGTCCTCTATGACTTATGAAAATTAGGAAACTATTATTTTAAAACAAAGTTCACACCTTATGATAGCTAGAAATAATTCAATTGCCGTTGTGCATGTCTAGCATTTCTTCAGAAAACACTGGGTACTTAACTTTGTATCAAGTATAGTGTTCCTCACTGGAGAGCAAAAGATAAATTAATATATATTCGGATAAACCCTGTAGGGTAGCTTTGCAGACTATTACCCATGCATTCCTCTGAATTCCACAGTATTCACAATTTCTGACATATAGTGTAGCTAGATTTTTCTCTTTTAGGCTTGATTTTCAATTTACCAATTTATATGCTCAATAAAATTCTTCTCGGCTCTTTTTTTTTTTAAAAAAAAATATACACCCTCGGCCGGGCGCGATGGCTCAAGCCTGTAATCCCAGCACTTTGGGAGGCTGAGACGGGCAGATTACGAGGTCAGGAATTCAAGACCATCCTGGCTAACACGGTGAAACCTCGTCTCTA
>NW_016852479.1:0-1058 GCF_001698545.2 Rhinopithecus bieti | reverse complement strand
GCCACCGCGCCCGGCCCACACACATTTTTCAAATGCTGAAAGCAAGTCTGTTACTCCCCTCAGAAACCCGAGCGATAGACCAAGTCTCACCTCATACACCCTTGTTCATACATTTGCTTGAGCAAGTGACGGTGTGTCATTGATCTTTAGGAAGGAACTACCCAAAATGTTGGAAATATGTTTTTAAGTTTTATGAGAAGCGAATGTGTGAGTGGGAGTAATTCTACCAAGATGCCATAAAACCCAGGAGGATATGAGGTGAGGAAAGTCAAGAAGGAAGCAAAAGGGATCCTCAATATTTGACCTGCATACAAGAAGGTACAATTGCCACGCCCCCCGACTCCCACCTTCTTTACCCCTGTGAGGCTCCTAATTCGGATGGGTAGTGAGGAAGGTGAGCTGGGTGTTTGGGATACAGGAGGATTTGCAAGAAGCAAAGGAAGGTGTGTGAAGGGGAGACTGGCGTGGAGGATGGTGGGAATGTGTGTGACATCGATATTTACCACTTTCCTTGTGGGACGCCTTGGGGAACGAATGAACATCATAAACGACTCAAAATATTTGAGGGCAAGTTAACTTTAAAAATGATGGCGAGGCGCGGTGGCTCATGCCTGTAATCCCAGCACTTTGGGAGGCTGAGGCGGGTGGATCACTTGAGGTCAGGAGTTCAAGACCAGCCTGGCCAACATGGTGAAACCCCATCTCTACTAAAAATACAAAAAATTAGCCGGGTATGGTGGTGTGTGCTTCTAATCCCAGATACTTGGGAGGCTGAGGCAGGAGAATTGCTTGAACCCAGGAGGTGGAGGTTGCAGTGAGCTGAGATCACGCCACTGTGCTCCAGCCTGGGTGACAGTGAGACCCTGTCTGAAAAAAACAAACAAAACAAAACAAAAGACCAAACAAACCGATTCCCTTGCACACTGACTGACATTTGATAAGGAATTAGTGTTAAGCATTTTAAAGAAGTAATACTGATACTATGATTATCTACTTAGAAAAGAGTCCTTATCTTTTTGAGATACACATTGGAATAACTATGGATGAAACCATTGTTA
>NW_016852478.1:0-575 GCF_001698545.2 Rhinopithecus bieti | reverse complement strand
TGACAATAATGGGACACTCACCCAGGGAATCTGACTTGAGTTTGTACTTTTAACTCCTTTTCCTGAAGTGCATGAAGTTATAGTAAGAAGGTAGAAAAAATGTTGAGTACCAATCCCCCATGCATACACCACACACATCAAAATGTAACACTGATTATAAATACCTAGATGATTTACAGATGGTGTTTAGTTTTATTCTTCTGCAATTTTCCAGTTTTCTATACTGAATAGTTTTTTTTTTTAACATATTGTAGGAAGTCTTGAACTCATACAAAACTAGAGACAATAATATTCATGAACTCCCCCATATACCCATTACTGAGCTTCAACAATTATTAATTCATCTATTCCTGGACCCATTAGCCAACACTTATTATTTCCAAGCAAATTCCATGCTTCAATTACACCATATGTAAATATTTCTGAATTAATCTCTAAAGACAATGATTTTAAAACCATGATCCTATTACCTCAGGTAAAATTAATAATTATTTAATATCATAACATATCCAGTGTTCAGATATTCCCAATTGTCTCATTTTTTAATCTTTCAATATTGAGAAAATTTGTCTTAG
>NW_016852477.1:0-1059 GCF_001698545.2 Rhinopithecus bieti | reverse complement strand
ATTTTGGAGTTACATTGTTGATAGGGCATTATATAAATATACTTTTATAGTCATTGTAGGAAATGTCTTTTATAAGGAAAAATTTATTCTACCTCTTTGAATTACACAGTTTTGTATTTACTTGGACTGCATGACAACATTCAAAAAACACTTTAACAGATAAAAATGACATTTTCTAAAGATCTAGGTTTGCTAGATGCATGGAGTCTCAACAAAGTATAAATGTGTAAATATTTCATTGTAAAATATCATAAATTGACTCCTTTAAGTGTTCAGTAGTACAATAGGTGATCAATAATTGGCCTCTTGGGACTGTGTAACATTTTGGTGTTTGTGTGTTTTGAGACAGAGCAATAGTTTGCCTCCGTTATCTTTTAAACATTAAGGTCTCTTGTATAAGAAAAATAACCATTGTGGGTTTTTTGTGCATCGTATACTGATACGAAACGAAGAAACAAAACCCCCTGGATATTTTATCTTTAGAAAGATAGAGGAAGACATGAGAAGGGAATGGTCATTGTAAATTAGATAGATATATCGAGTGTTAGAAGATTATTTAAGTAATTTTTTTTTGTTATTTGTACTCTTTGCAAATTTATTTAAATGCATATCCATGTATATCATAAGTATTCACGTGCATGTCTAAATTTAATTTAGTGGCATAGATCTATTTCAAGGGTATTAATCTTTCACTCATGTACTGCTTTGTGTTTTATTTTCATTTAAAAAATTGTGGAACTAGTGGCTGGGCATGGTGGCTCATGCCTGTAATCCCAGCACTTTGGGAGGCAGAGGCGGTCGATCACCTGAGGTCAGGAGTTTGAGACCAGCCTGGCCAACATGGTGAACCCCCCCGTCTCTACTAAAACTACAAATATTAGGTGGGCATGGTGGCGGGTCCCTGTAATCCCAGCTACTTGGGAGGCTGAGACAGGAGAATTGCTTGAACCCTGGAGGTTGCAGTGAGCCGAGATTGCGCCGTTGCACTCCAGCCTAGGCAACAAGAGCAAAACTGTATCAAAAAAAAAAAAAAAATTAAAAAAAATTGTGGAACTAGTA
>NW_016852476.1:0-924 GCF_001698545.2 Rhinopithecus bieti | reverse complement strand
GGGAAGGTATAGAGCCAGAGTTCAGCCCAGACTTTTCTGATTTTACAGATTATACTTTTTTTTTTTTTTTTTTTTTTTTGAGATGGAGTCTCGCTCTGTTGCCCAGGCTGGAGTGCAGTGACGCAATCTCCACTCACTGCAAGCTCTACCTCCCGGGTTCACACCATTCTCCTGCCTCAGCCTCCCAAGTAGCTGGGACTACAGGTACCCGCCACCAAACTCGGCTAATTTTTTTTTTTTTTGTACTTTTAGTAGAGATGGGGTTTCACTGTGTTAGCCAGGATTGTCTCGATCTCCTGACCTTGTGATCCACTAACGTCGGCCTCCCAAAGTGCTGGGATTACAGGCGTGAGCAACCACTCCCGGCCCACAGATTATACTCTTAACATGATTCTATGCTGTGATTGAGAACTTAACAAAGTTGGCTAATGCTTTGCAGGCATTTGATAATAGGGATGAATTATTCGGACTTCATTTCATGACGGAAACTAACATTTGTTAAATGTTAATTACATAATAGACACTGGGATAGAAATTAACATAACTTATCTATTTCCGTCTTCCTGAATGGAATTATTATCCCAGTTTTAAAGATAAAAAGATACATTGAGAGAAGTTAAGTAACTTGTTCATATTGGCAAAATAGGTGTTCAAACCCAAGTCTGTCTCATTCTAGTATTTTGATGCAGTGGTAAGAGCAGGAGCTCAGACAGCTGTTGAAATATTGAATCTGAAATTGTGCTGATAGAGCTTGCTTAGAACTTGCTTAGAGCTACAGTGGAGGCTGAGAAGATCGTCAGGCGTCTGCACATGCCTGGAGAGTTAGACATTTCGGTATTTTGCAAGATGAACCAAGGAGCGATCCAAAGCTTACTCATCATTTCAAGCTGTGCAAAGGTTAGAGTCCTTTTTTTTTTTTTTTTT
>NW_016852475.1:0-1955 GCF_001698545.2 Rhinopithecus bieti | reverse complement strand
AGAAAGATTTAGGAATTACTTTCCATATAAATTTTAGAATAATTTTTTTTTTATAATTTTGTGAAAATGTCATTGGTGGTTTGATAGGAATAGTTTTAATCTTTAAATTGCTTTGAGTACTATGACCATTTTAACAATATTGTCTCTTCCTATACATGAGTATAGAATATTTCTGCATTTGTTTGTCTTGTTTCTAATTTCTTTCAGTATTGTTTTGTAATAACCATTGTAGCACTCTTTTACTGCCTTAATTAGCTGTTTTCTTAGGTATTTTGCTATTTTTGTGGATATTGTGAATGAAATTATTATTTGTTTGGCTATCAGCTTGAACATTATTGATGTATAAATGCTACTGAGTTTTCTACATTAATTTTGCATCCTGAAACTTTGCTGAAATTGTTCAGTAGCCTATGGTCAGAGACTATGTTGTTTTCTAGGTGATGAATTACAACATCTGTGAAGAGAGATAGTTTAGCTTCATTTCTTCCTATTTAGAAGCCTTTTATTTTTTTCTTTTGCCTGTTTTCTCTGGCTAGGACTACCAGCACCATGTTAAATAGGAAGGGTGAGAGTGGGTAACCTTATTCTAGTTCTTAAGGGGTATGTTTGGAGCATTTTGCCCTTTCAGTATGATGTTGACTGTCACAGATGGCCCTTATTATTTTGAGGTATGTTTCTTCAATACCTAGTTTATTAAGAGTTTTTAACATTAGGGGACGATGAATTTTGTCAAAAATCTTTTCTGTATTTATTGAGATAATCATGTGTTTTTTGTTAGTAGCTCTGTTTATCTAGTGAACCACATTTATTGATTCAAGTATGTTGAACCAACCTCGCATCTCAGGTATGAAGCCTACTTGATCATGGTGGATTAGCTTTTTGATGTGCTGATGGATTTGATTTGCTAGTATTTTGTTGAAGAATTTTGCATCTATGTTCATTAGGGTATTGGCCTAAAGTTTAAACTAAACTTTAGTAAACACTTTACTAAGTGTTAGTAAGGAGGAGTCCCTCCCACTCATTTTTTTGAATAATGTCAGTAGGATTTGTATCAGCTCTTTTTTATACATCTGGTAGAATCAGCTATAAATATGGCTGGTCCAGAGCTTTTCATGATTAGTAGGTTTCTTATTAGTAATTCAATTTTGGAACTCATTTTTGATCTGCTCAGGGTTTCACTTTTTTCCTGGTTCAATTTTGGGAAACTGTAAGTTTCCAGGAATCTATACATTTCTTTTAGGTTTCCTAGTTTGTGTGCATAGAGGTGATTGTAGTAGTCTTTTAGGGTTGTTTGTATTTCTGTGGGGTCGGTTTTAACATCCACATTGTCATTTCTGATTGTGCTTATTTAGATCTTCTAACTTTTTAATTAGTGTAGCTAGTATCTTATCAGTCTCATTTATTATTTTAAAGAAGAAACTTTTGGTTTCATTTGTCTTTTGTATGTTTTTTCATGTCTCTATTTTGTTCAGTTCAACTCTGACTTTGGTTATCTCTCTTATTCTTCTAGGTCTTTTGTTGGTTTGCTCTTGTTTTACATTTATATAGATGTAATATTAGGCTGCTAATTTGAGTTCTTTGTGTTTGATGTCGGTGTTTAGTGTTATCAACATTTTTACCATTGGTTTAGATTTGTCTCAGATATTCTGGTATGTTCTATATGTGTTTTCATTACTTTCAAAGAATTTCTTGATTTCTACTCTAATTTCATTATTTATCCAAAAGTCATGCAGCAGTAGATTTTTGAATTTCCATGTAATTACATGGTTTTGAGAGAGCTCGGTGTTGGTTTCTATTTTTATTTCACTGTGCTCTGAGAGTGGTTGGTTTAATTTCTGCTTATAAAATTTGTTGAGAATTGATTTATGGCTGAGCATGTGGCCAATTTTAGAGAATGTGCCATTTGCAAATAAGAAGAATTAATATTCTGTTTTTTTTTTGTTTTTTTTTTTTTT
>NW_016852474.1:0-1678 GCF_001698545.2 Rhinopithecus bieti | reverse complement strand
TGTTGGCTGCATAAATGTCTTTTGAGAAGTATCCGTTCCTGTCCTTTGCCCACTTTTGATGGGGTTGTTTTTTTCTTTTAAATTTATTTAATTTCTTTGTTGATTCTGTATATTAGCCCTTTGTCAGATGGATAGATTGCAAAATTTTCTCCCAATCTGTAGGTTGCCTGTTCACTCTGATGATAGTTTCTTTTGCTGTGGAGAAGCTCTTTAGCTTACTGAGATCCCATTTGTCTATTTTGGGTTTTGTTGCCATTGCTTTTGGTATTTTAGTCATGAAGTCCTTGCCCATGCCTATGTCCTGAACGGTATTGCCTAGGTTTTCTTCTAGGGTTTTATGGTTTTAGGTCTTACGTTTAAGTCTTTAATCCATCTTGAGTTAATTTTGTATAAGGTGTAAGGAAGGGATCCAGTTTCAGTTTTCTGCATATGGCTAGCCAGTTTTCACAACACCATTCATTTATTAAATAGGGCATCCTTTCCCCATTTCTTGTTTTGTCGGGTTTGTCAAAGCTCAGATAGTTATAGATGTGTGACATTATTTCTGAGGCCTCTGTTCTGTTCCATCGGGCTATATATCTGTTTTGGTACAAGTACCATGCTGTTTTTTTTTGTTTTGTTTTGTTTTGTTTTTTACTGTAGCCTTCTAGTATAGTTTGAAGTTAGGTAATGTGATGCCTCCAGCTTTGTTCTTTTTTCTTAGGATTGTCTTGGCAATGTGGGCTCTTTTTTGGTTCCATATGAACTTTAAAGTAGTTTTCCCAATTCTGCAAAGAAAGTCAATGGTAGCTTGATCAGGATAGCTTTTGAATCTATGAATTACTTTGGTCCATATGGCCATTTTGATGATACTGAGTCTTCCTATCCATGAGCATGGAATGTTTTCCATTTTTTTGTGTCCTCTCTTATTTCCTTGAGCAGTGGTTTGTATTTCTGCTTGAAGAGGTCCTTCACATCCTGTATAAGTTGTATTCCTAGGTATTTTATTCTCTTTGTAGTAATTGTGAATGGGAGTTCACTCAGGATTTGGCTCTCTGCTTATTATTGGTGTATAGAATGCTTGTGATTTTTGCACACTGATTTTGTTATCTTGAGATTTGCTGAAGTTGCTTATCAGCTTAAGGAGATTTTGGGCTGAGACAATGGGGTTTTCAAAATATACAATCATGTTATCTGCAACCAGAGACTATTTGACTTCCTTTTTTCCTAATTGAATACCCTTTATTTCTTTTTCTTGCCTGATTGCCCTGGCCAGAAATTCCAGTACTATATTGAATAGGAGTGGTGAGAGAGGGCATCCTTATCTTGTGCCAGTTTTCAAAGGGAATGCTTCCAGTTTTTGCTCATTCAGTATGATATTGGCTGTGGGTTTGTCATAAATAGCTCTTATTATTTTGAGCTATGCTCCATCAATGCCTAGTTTATTGAGAGTTTTTAACATGAAGGGTTGTTGAATTTTTTCAAAGGCCTTTTCTATTGCATCTATTGATATAATCATATGGTTTTTTCCATTAGTTCTGTTTATGTGATGGATTATGTTTATTGATTTGTGTATGTTGAACCATCCTTGCATCCCAGTGATAAAGCTGACTTGATCATGGTGGATAAGCTTTTGATATGCTGTTGGATTCAGTTTGCCAGTATTTTATCGAGGATTTTGTATTGATGTTCATCAGGG
>NW_016852473.1:0-924 GCF_001698545.2 Rhinopithecus bieti | reverse complement strand
TGGAAACATGGAAACTTAGGGTAAAGGTGACTGAGGCTAGAACAAAAGATTAGGGGGGGGGAAAAAAAAGAAAACTGATTTAAAAAATTAAAGAAAAATATTCTAACATGAAGTAATTTTTTATTAAAGCCTTATCTCTGAATAAGTTAAATATGGCATATCATAGTATTGTACATAATAATCTAAAATTTTAACTATTGGCCAAGCACAGTGGCTCATGCCTATAATCCCAGTGCTTTGGGAAGCCAAGGTGGGAGAATTTTGCGAACCTAGGAATTGGAACTAGCCTGGGTCACAGAGTGAGACCATGTCTCTGCCAAACAATAAAACATTAGCTGGGCATGGTGGCATGGCCTGTAAAACAATAAATAAAAATGAAATTCTAACTGCCACAAACTAAGCTACAATATTTATGTCATCATAAAGTAATAGACAATGTATTTCAGTCCAAAAGAAGTAACCAAGAATTGATTTCAAAATCAATTCAGAGCTTTGCCTTCTCTGTATGGTGGAAGAGCAAGAAACAGACTCCCTCTGGCACCAGATACATAGGAAGCCAGACCAACTACATCAACCAGATGTTTCCAGACACTAGAAGCAACTGCAAGGAGCACAGGACAGTGGTCTGGAGGCTGAAACTGAGGGGACCACATTGCTGCCCCAGCTTAGAGCCTGCAGAGCCTCCTGGCAGTGCAGGGTGGGAGGATATAGGCAGCGCATGGAAGTCCCCACGTTAAAGAGACAGAGTTGAGAATGTGAGGAGAGAAAAACATGGGGCTGAGTACCAAAAAGCAGGGAGGAGTGGCTGAAGTAGGGGTAAGATTGATGAGTAGAAAATAGGGGCTCATTAAACCATTGGCAGGTATATGGGTAAATATCAATCAACATAAATAATATTACCCAGTACAAAAGAGAAAAGGCACC
>NW_016852472.1:0-1680 GCF_001698545.2 Rhinopithecus bieti | reverse complement strand
GAGATGGAGTTTTGCTCTTCTTGCGCAGGCTGGAGTGCAGTGGCATCATCTCGGCTCGCTGCAACCTCCGCCTCACCGATTAAAGTGATTCATCTGTCCCAGCCTCCTGAGAAGCTGGGATTACAGGCACCTGCCACCACACCCAGCTAATTTTGTATTTCTAGTAGAGACGGGGTTTCATCATATTGGTCAGGCTGGTCTCGAACTCCTGACCTCAGGTGATCTGCCTGCCTTGGCCTCCCGAAGTGCTGGGTTTAGAATCATGAGCCACTGTGCCTGGCCGATTTTAGAGCTTTTCTGACAGGCTTCTTTTACTTAGCGATATGCATTCAGGGTCCCCTTATTTCTTTTCTGACTTGATGGCTCATTTCTTTTATTGCTGAATAATATTTTACTAGCAACAAAGAATGGAATACTTAAGTGTAAAACAAGCAAAAGATCTATATGAGTAAAACAACAAAATACTGATACATGAAATAAAAAAATGTAAATGTCATCTTTTCCTAAGTTGATCTATGCATTCAGTGCAATTCCTATAAAATACAAGCAAGTTATTTTGTGGATATGTACTAAGTAATTCTAAAGTTTGTATGGAAAGGCAATGCTCCTAGAAGATAACGTAGAAAATCTAGGTGACCTTGAGTTTTGGCGATGACCTCTTAAGTATAACCCTGAAAGCACAATCATAAATGAAAAAAATCAGTAAGTTGGGCTTTATTAAAATTAAAACTTTTGCTCTGTGAAAGATTATTTTAAGAGAGTGAGAAGATGGGCTGCAGATGGTTAGGAAACATTGGTGAAAGACAAGTCTGACTAAAGAACTAAAGAACTCTTAAAACTGAACAGTAAGAAAATGAGCAATCATATTAAAAAATGAGCGGAAGGGTCTCAGCAGGTCGGGCTGCGGAGGAGTGGCAGCGGCCAGGCAGCCCAGCTTCGCCAAGGCTCTCGGCAGGCTGCAGTTCACAGGTACTCGGCACGCGCCCTCCCCGCCGCCAGGATGCCCAAAAGGAAGGTCAGCTCCGCCGAAGGGGCTGCCAAGGAAGAGGCCAAGAGGAGATAGGTGCGGTTGTCAGCTAAACTTGCTCCTGCAAAAGTGGAAGCGAAGCCGAAAAGGCAGCGGCAAAGCACTGAAACCACCATCTATAAAGCTCTACATGTTCTTCACGGGGTGATTAATTTCTACCCAAACTTAGGTTAAAGCTTCAAACAAAAAAGGGCAAACAAAAGGGAAAAGGGGAGCAAAAGGAAAACAGGCTGAAAGAAACTAAAGAAGATTTACCTGCAGAAAAGGGGAAATGAAAACTAAGGGGAGTCCAGCCTCTGATGAAGCAGGAGCGAAAGAAGCCAAGTCTGATTAATACCATACACCATGTCTTATCAGTGGTCCCCGTCTCCCTTCTTGTACAATCCAGAGGAATATTCTTATCAACTATTTTGTAAATGCAAGTTTTCTTAGTAGCTCTAGAAACATTTTTAAGAAGGAGGGAATCTCACCTCATCCCATTTTTTTAAGTGTCAATGCTTTTTTTTGAGAGGTGAAATCATTTGCTGGTTATTTTTTGGTACAACCAGAAAATAGTGTGGGATATTGAATTCTGGGAAGCTTTGACTGTCTCAGGTGTCAGCTTAACATTCCATAGACAGGGGTTAGTTTTCATATCCTATAATACAAAGCAT
>NW_016852471.1:0-324 GCF_001698545.2 Rhinopithecus bieti | reverse complement strand
TATTTTATTTTATTTTTATTTATTTATTTATTTTTTTTGAGACGGAGTCTCGCTTTGTCGCCCATGGGGGCTGGAGTGCAGTGGCCAGATCTCAGCTCACTGCAAGCTCCGCCTCCCGGGTTTACGCCATTCTCCTGCCTCAGCCTCCCGAGTAGCTGGGACTACAGGCGCCCGCCACCTCGCCCGGCTAGTTTTTTGTATTTTTTTAGTAGAGACGGGGTTTCACCGTGTTAGCCAGGATGGTCTCGATCTCCTGACCTCGTGATCCGCCCGTCTCGGCCTCCCAAAGTGCTGGGATTACAGGCTTGAGCCACCGCGCCCGGC
>NW_016852470.1:0-941 GCF_001698545.2 Rhinopithecus bieti | reverse complement strand
TCTCAGGCTTATATTTATATCTACAATACATTTTGAGTTAATTTTGTACATAGTGTCAAGTATAGATCAAAGTTAATCATTTGTTTATTTTGCATATTGAATGTCCAATTGTTTCAGCACCATTTGTTTAAGACTATTCTTTCTCTACTGGACTATCACTGCAGCTTTGTCAAAAATCAGTTGACTATATATTTGTGGATCTATTTCTGGACTCTATCCTGTTTCATTCATACATTTGTCTATCTTTACACTCTCTTGATTGCTGTAGCTTCACAATAAGTCTTGAAGTAGGTCCTATGAATCTTACAGCTTTTTCTAAGTTGTTTGGGCTATGCTAGATCCTTTGGATTTTCATATATATTTTCAAATTGCACTGAGTTTTGATCATCAGTTGGGGAAAATTGATGTCATAATGATATCTTTCCATTTATTTAAGCCTTCTTTAATTTTCTCAGCAATTAAGTTTGCCATGCAAAGGCACTGCACGTCTTTTGTCAGATTTATTCCTAAGTGTTTTATATATTTGATGTTATCATATGGCATTTTTATTTCAGTTTCCAATTGTTTGTTGCTAGTTTACAGAAATGCAACTAATTTTTGTATATTGATCTTGTATCATCCAGCATTACTAAACTCACTTGCTAGTTCTAGTAGCTTTTTTGTAGATGTCATGTTATATTTTATATAGATCATGTTATCTGTAAATAAAGACTTGTTTTGCATCTTCCTTTTGAATTTGGATGCCTTCTTTATACTGGCGAGAAACTCTAGAACAATGTTGAATAGAAGTGTAAATGTGGACATCTTTGCCTTGCCCCCAATCTTCGCAGGGAAAGCATTCAGTGATATCTGTAGTATTTTCTATAGATGCCTTTTAGCGGGTTGAAGAAGTTCCCTTCTATCTCTAGTTTGCTTTGAGTTTTATCACAGTAGAGGCTGGA
>NW_016852469.1:0-944 GCF_001698545.2 Rhinopithecus bieti | reverse complement strand
CTGAAAAGAAAATTTCTGTGAAACTGTTTTGTGTTAGATATATTTTTTCGACTTGCATAGTTAAAACTTTAATTATATTACGCAGTTTGGAAACTAAGTCATGCACAGATCTGCGTAGGGACATTTGGGAGCACATTCAGGCCTACGGTATAAGAGGAGATATCTTCAGATAAAAACTGGATAGAAGCTTTCTGAGAAAAAACTTTATGATATATGCATTCCACTCAGGGAATCATACCTCTTTTCTCACAAGACAGTGTTTGCACACTGTTCCTGTGAATCCGAAAAAGTGATATTTCAGGACGCATTGAGGACTGTGGTGAGTAGTGAATTATACTGAAATAAAATCGAGGAAGAAGCGTTCCAAGAATATGTGTCTGATATGTGCATTCACTTCACAGAGTTAATGCTTACTCTATCTTGCCCAGTTTCGAAACTCTGTCTTTAAGGAATCTGTGAAGGAATATTTAGTGATGCCTGGAAGATTGTAATGAGCAAGGACTCGTCTTCCAATGAAACCTGCAGAGAAACGTTCTGAGCAATTGCTTTACGATGTGTGTATTCGTCTCCTAGAGTTAAACCATTCTTTGTATGGAGCAGCTGGAAATCACTGTTTTGTGGAATCTGAGGAAGGACATTTGGGAACGATCCTTAGATTATGGAGAAAGAAATATCCTCAGGTAAAATCCAGAAGAAAGCTTCCTGTGAAACTACTCTGTGTCATCTTAATTCCTCTCACTCAGATAAGCCTCTCTTTTCATTGCGCAGTTTTCTAGCCCTGGGTATGTTTAGCGTGTGATGGGATATTCGGGAGCACTTTGAGGCTAACGGTGAAAAAGGAAATATGTCCAGTTCGAAAGTGGAGAGAAGCTTTCCGAGGAACTGCTTGTGAAGTGTGCATTCCAGTCACAGTGTTGTACATCTCGTCTCATACAGTGTTGGGG
>NW_016852468.1:0-945 GCF_001698545.2 Rhinopithecus bieti | reverse complement strand
TGGTTGTGGGTTTGTCATAAATAGCCTTTATTATTTTGAGATATGTTCCCTTAATACCTAGTTTATTGAGTGTTTTTAGCATAAAGCATTGTTGAATTTTACTGAAGGCCTTTTCTGCATCTATTAAGATCATCATATGGTTTTTGTAATTGGTTCTGTTTATGTGATGGATTACATCGATTCATTTGCGTATATTGAACCAGCCTTGCATCCCAGGCATGAAGCCCACTTGATCATGGTGGATAAGCTTTTTGATGTGCTGCTGGATTCGGTTTGCCAGTATTTTTTTGAGGATTTTCACATCAATGTTCATCAGGGATATTGGCCTGATACTTTCTTTTTTTGGTCATGTCTCTGCCAGGGTTTGGTATCAGGATGATGCTGGCCTTATAAAATGAGTTAGGGAGGAGTCCTTCTTTTTCTATTGTTTGGAATAGTTTCAGAAAAAAATGGTACCAGCTCCTCTTTGGACCTCTGGTAGAATTCGGCTGTGAATCTGTCTGGTCCTGGGCCTTTTTTGGTTGGTAGGTTATTAATTACTGTCTTAATTTCAGAACTTGTTATTGGTCTATTCAGGGATTCAGCTTCTTCCTGGTTTAGTCTTGGGAGAGTGTATGTGTCCAGGAATTTACCAGTTTCTTCTAGATTTTGTAGTTTATTTGTGTAGTTTATTTATTGTACTCAGATGGTAGTTTGTATTTCTGTGGGATCAGTGGTGGTATCCCCTTTATCATGTTTTAGTGTGTCTATTTGATTCTTCTCCCTTTTCTTCTTTGTTAGTCTGGCTAGCGGTCTATTTATTTTGTTAATCTTTTCAAAAAACCAGCTCCTGGATTCACTGATTTTTTGAAGAGTTTTTCATGTCTCTATCTCCTTCAGTGCTGCTCTGATCTTAGTTTATTTATTGTCTTCTGCTGGCTTTTAAATTTGTTTGCTCTTGATTCT